>NC_090328.1:7704123-7994123 GCF_035084215.1 Heptranchias perlo
TGAGGGAGGGAGTTCCAGAGAGTAGGACTGAGGCAGCTGAAGGGTGTGCGACCAATGATGGGGTGAAGGGAAAGGGGGAATTCACAAAAAATCCAGAGTCAGAGAATTGAAGAGTGCAGCGAGGGGATATAAGAATGGGGAAAGTTAGAGAGAACTCACAAATAGAGATAAATGGGTTTGATCCAACATGGGGCTTAATTTTATGGGGAATGTGTGGGTGCGTTGGGGGCGGGGCGGGGGCGGGGGGGGCTCCGAAAATCGGGGAAATCCCGTTCGGGTTCGGAGCTTGACTCCAACCTGCAGACTTCCGGGTTCCCCATCGACGCGTCTGGGTGCGCGCCTCCCAAATGCGGAAGTCCCAGCGGCAATTAAAGCCGGCGGGATGATCATTTACGCAGTTGTTCAGGTACTTTAAGTACTTGAGGTACTTAATTTTCTCCAGATTTTGGCAGGGGTGCGATTGTGAAGGATCCTCAGCGTGTTTCCCTTGATGTGGGGAACACTCCATGTTGCAAACAGATGTGTTTCAGCCAGCAGCCAGTGGGACATTCAAATGCGTATTTGACAGATGGGGAGAAAAGGTCAGTTATTGCAGAAGGGCACTCTGTTATTTCAGACAAAGTTTTGGCTGCGAGATCTTTGTGTTTTCACACAAAATTTTTACTTTCCACTCAAAATTCTGCTGTTCAAACATATTTAACTACTTTGCGGACCCCCTCAAACCTGCACCGTCAGGATGGGGGGGCGCCATGGCTGCATTCACCACTACATCCGAGGACGAGCAACATCACCAGCCTCGCCAGACACGACGTCCACCTCCGCCACATAGAACTCCACAGAACAGTGCTACGCCACAGGCACCTGTACAAGAGCACAGAGGGCAATAACAGAGAGGACGACGTCGCAGGAGGCACTACCCTCGCCACAGGGTCTACAGACCGAGGCTCAGCTTCCTGGACCTCTCTGAGGAGCAATGCAGAGGCAGGCCACTTCCTCCCGTCTGCCGGTTGGAACACATCCCTCCTCCTCCTCACCTCATCCAGTAGCACCTGGAGCGAGGCATCGCTAAATCTAGGAGCAGCCTTTCCCCTGTGCTGCTCCATTGTGGTGTGTGGGTCTTTGCTCCAGGAGCAGCCATT
Source organism: Heptranchias perlo (assembly GCF_035084215.1). Taxonomy (NCBI): domain Eukaryota; kingdom Metazoa; phylum Chordata; class Chondrichthyes; order Hexanchiformes; family Hexanchidae; genus Heptranchias; species Heptranchias perlo. Next base: position 7,705,263 of record NC_090328.1, read on the forward strand.
GGAGGACTGCCCCTTTAAATAGAGCTCCTCCAGCTGATAGCCTGTGATGCGGGTGCGCAGTCCCCCCGCTGCGCAGCTTTCGGATGGCAAACCCGGAAGCCACGTTAAGTGGCTCCATATGACCCGCGATGGGGTGGAAAATGAACATTTTTTATTGGGCGGGTCACCCACGCGCCTAATCACCCCTCTACTGCCATCCTGCCTCCCCCCTAATATCGGGGCCATGGTGACCAAGGTTGGGAACTAAATATTCCAGATTATTTGACGTTTCGAAAAGACAGGCAGAATGGAAAAGGAGGGGTGTAGCCCTGATAATAAAGGATGACATGAGGACAGTGGTGAGAAAGGATCTTAGCTCGGAGGATCAGGAAGTAGAATCAGTATGGGTGGGAATAAGAAATAACAAGGAGCAAAAAACACTGGTGGGAGTAGTTAATAGGCCCCCTAATAGTAGCTATACCCTTGGACAGAGTATTAATCATGAAATAATAGGAGTTTGTCGCAAAAGTAATGCAATAATCATGGGGGACTTTAATCTTTAAATAGACTGGACAAATCAAATTGGCAAAGACAGTCTCTAGGATGAGTTCATGGAGTGCATTTGAGACAGTTTCCTAGAACAATACATCATGGAACCAACCAGGGAACAGGCTATTTTAGATCTTGTATTGTGTAATGAAACATGGTTAATTAGTAATCTCATAGTAAAGGATCCTCTGGGGAAGAGTGATCATAATATGTTAGAATTTCACATTGAGTTTGAGAGTGACGTACTTAAATCCGAAACTAGAGTCTTAAACTTAAATCAAGCCAATTACATAGGTATGAGGGGCGAATTGGCTAAGATAGATTGGAAATTAGATTAAAGGGTATGACGGTGGATATGCAATGGCAAACATTTAAAGAAATATTCCAATATTCTCAACGAATAAACATTCCATTGAGAAATAAAAACTCCACAGGAAAAATGATCCACCCGTGGATAACTAAAGAAGTTAAGGAGAGTATTAGATTAAAAGGAGGCCTTTTAGAGTAGTAAGCAGAGTAGTAAGCCTGAGGATTGGGAGAGTTTTAGAAACCAGCAAAGGATGACCAAAAAATTGATAAAAAGGGAGAAAATAGAATATGAAAGTAAACTAGCAAGAAATATAAAAACGGATTGTAAGAGCTTCTACAAGTATGGTAAAAGGAAGAGAGTAGCAAAAGCAAATGTGGGTCCCTTAGAGGCTGAGACAGGAGAAATTATAATGGGGAATCAGGAAATGGTAGAGACATTGAACAAATATTTTGTATCTGTCTTCACAGTAGAAGACACAAAAAGCATACCAGAAATAGTGGGGAACCAAGGATCTAATGAGAGTGAGGAACTTAAAGTAATTGTTATCAGTAGAGAAAAAGTACTGGAGAAACTAATGGGACTAAAAGCCAATAAATCCCCTGGACATCCGAGGGTTCTAAAAGAGGTGGCTGCAGAGATAGCGGATGAATTGATTATGATCTTTCAGAATTCCCTAGATTCTGGAACGGTCCCCGTGGATTGGAAGGTAGCAAATGTAACCCCGCTATTCAAGAAAGGAGGGAGAAAGAAAACAGGGAACTACAGGCCAGTTAGCCTGACATCAGTCATCGGGAAAATGCTGGAATCCATTATTAAGGAAGTAGTAACAGGGCACTTAGAAAATCATAATATGATTAGGCAGAGTCAACATGGTTTTATGAAAGGGAAATCATGTTTAACAAATTTATTCGAATTTTTTGAGGATGTAACCAGCAGGGTAGATAAAGGGGAACCAGTGGATGTAGTATATTTGGATTTTCAAAAGGTTTTCGATAAGGTGCCACACAAAAGATTGTTACGCAAGATAAGCGCTCGTGGGGTTGGGGGTAATATATTAGCATGGATAGAGGATTGGTTAACGGACAGAAAACAGAGTAGGGATAAACGGGTAATTTTCAGGTTGGCAGAATGTAACTAGTGGGGTACCGCAAGGATCAGTGCTCGGGCCCCAGCTATTTACAATCTATATTAATGACTTGGATGAAGGGACTGAGTGTAATGTATCCATTTTTGCTGATGATACAAAGCAAGGTAGGAAAGTAAGCTGTGAGGAGGACACAAAGGCTCACCAAAGGGATATAGACAGGTTAAGTGAGTGGGCAAGAAGGTGGTAGATGGAGTATAATGTGGGGAAATGAGGTTATTCACTTTGGTAGGAAGAATATAAAAACAGAAATTTTTTTTAAATGGTGAGAAACTATTAAATGTTGGTGTTCAGAGAGATTTGGGTGTCCTCGTACACGAAACACGGAAAGTTAGCAAGCAGGTACAGCAGACAATTAGGAAGGCAAATGGCATGTTGGTCTTTATTGAAAGGGGATTGGAGTACAAGAGTAAGGAAGTCTTACTACAATTGTACAGGGCTTTGGTGAGACCACACCTGGAGTACTGTGTACAGTTTTGGTCTCCTTATCTAAGGAAGGATATACTTGTCTTAGAGGCGGTGCAACGAAGGTTCGTTAGATTAATTCCTGGGATGAGAGGGTTGTCCTATGAGGAGAGATTGAGTAGAATGGGCCCATACACTCTGGAGTTTAGAAGAATGAAAGGTGATCTCATTGAAACATACAAGATGTTGAGGGGGCTTGACAGGGTAGATGCTGAGAGGTTGTTTCCCCTGGCTGGAGAGTCTAGAACTAAGGGGTATTGTCTCAGGATAAGGAGTCGGCCATTTAAGACTGAGATGAGGAGGAATTTCTTCACTCTGAGGGCTGTGAATCTCTACCCCAGAGGGCTGTGGATGCTCAGTCATTGATTATATTCAAGGCTGAGATGGGTAGATTTTTGGACTCTAGGGGAAATCAAGGGATATGGGGATCGGGCAAGAAAGTGGAGGAAAGTTGAGGTCAAAGATCTGCCATGATCTGATTGAATGGCGAAGCAGGCTCCAGGGGCCATATGACCTACTCCTGCTCCTATTTCTTATGTTCTTATGTTCTATATTGCGAGGATGGGGTGGGATGAGGCTATGGAGAGATTGCCAGATGAGGCCGACGATGTTAAATTTAATGTGCTGAGGGGACAGTGAGCCACAGTGGGTCAGTGGGGATGGGATGGGGATGGGGAAATGGGACCAGATGATGGACAGGATAAGAAGTGACAAAATTGGATAAAGGTTTCAGTGGCCATAGTGTGGGAAAATAAGAACATTAGGAACAGGAGGAGGCCATTCAGCCCCTCGAGCCTGCTCCGCCATTCAATTAGATCATGGCTGATCTGCACCTCAGCTCCATTTTCCTGTCTTTGCTTCATATCCCTTGATACCCTTACATAATAAAAATCTATCAATCTCAGTTTTGTAAGCTCCAATTGTCCCAGCATCCACAGCCTTTTGGGGGAGAGAATTCCAGATTCCGACAGTGGAAAAAGTGCCTCCCAATTTCCCTCCTGAGTGGCCTAGCTCTAATTTTAGGATTATGATCCCTTGTTCATGATTCTTCCATCAGAGGAATTAGTTTCTCTGCATCTATCCGATCAAATCTACAAAGCACAAGTCAGCAGTGTGATGGAATACTCTCCACTTGCCTGGATGAGTGCAGCTCCAACAACACTCAAGAAGCTCGACACCATCCAGGACAAAGCAGCCCGCTTGATTGGCACCCCATCCACCACCCTAAACATTCACTCCCTTCACCACCGGCGCACAGTGGCTGCAGTGTGTACCATCCACAGGATGCATTGCAGCAACTCGCCAAGGCTTCTTCGACAGCACCTCCCAAACCCGCGATCTCTACCACCTCGAAGGACAAGAGCAGCATGTACATGGGAACAACACCACCTGTACGTTCCCCTTCAAGTCACACACCATCCTGACTTGGAAACATATCGCCGTTCCTTCATCGTCGCTGGGTCAAAATCCTGGAACTCCCTAACAGCACTGTGGGAGAACCTTCACCACACGGACTGCAGCGGTTCAAGAAGGCGGCTCACCACCACCTTCTCAAGGGCAATTAGGGATGGGCAATAAATACTGGCCTCGCCAGCGACGCCCACATCCCATGAACAAATAAAAAAAATCCTTTAAAGATGTCAAACACCTTGATCAGATCACCACCTAATCTCCTATATTGAAGGGAATAGGAGTTCCAGGGCTAGGCTGTTGGGCTCCCATTGGAAACGTTTGTGTTGAAATCTTGTGTTCTTATCATTATCTACTGGGATTGTCTGGCAGCTGGCCAATAGCACACTGAGTTGATTACCCCCCTCCACCCCCCTCAGTTTTTTTGGGGTCAGGTCATTTGAATAATTAGCATAATTTCCCACCACACCTTTGACCTTTCACTGGCAGCTAACCGAATGGGGCATGCAGAAAATCTGGTATACTTAAAGGCATATGCCATCACAAAGGTTAAGCTGCTGCATATGGGGACAAATATTGTTTCAGCCTTGCTCAAAGAGTCGCGGTATAATACATGGGTGGCGTCTACAAACGCCCTGGGAACCTAAACCCTGGACAAGCTCAGTGCTCAGTCGAGCCGATGCCTCCTTCCCACAGGAAAAGCGATGAACACTTTGCCCCTTCGCAAACGAGGCCTCCATGATTTGCTTGATGTTTTTGTCGTCGGCCGACAGACCGATCTGGCATCTGTCGCCGGTGGTGACTTGGAAGGACCAAGCGGCATTAAATTTTAATGCAGTACCGGCCGTCACTGTGGTGCAAGTTGTCTGCAGGTCAAGTTTCCAGGAGACGGCACAACTTTGTGGCAGAGGTGCCATGAAAGGTCTCCCCCGATGTACCGAGGAAGCACTATCTGAGCCGGTAAATGCACCTACTGGGCTAAGGACGTGTGTACACAACACATTTTCTCAGGGTGATGGCAACGCTGGCAAGGACATGATCATTGCCCATCCATGGTTGCCACAAGAACATGGTGGTGGGCCTTCTAATCAGCACAGTCCTAGTGACTGACTCTTAACTGCCCTCCAAAGTAGTCCAGCAAGTTGCATCAAAAACCGCTACAGGGGTTCAAGAAGATGTGCCCACCACCACCTTCTCAAGGGATGGGTAATAAATGCCAGCCTTGCCAACGAGGCCCACATCCCACGAATGAATTTTAAAAAAGGATAATAAAAGTCTTGCAATGCAAAAAGGAAATCAGTTCAAACAGTAACAAAAAGTAATGCACGGATAAAAATGCAAATAAACAATAGAATAAGAAAAATATAATATAACTTTCCACTCATAGAATCATAGAAAGATTACAGCACGGAAGGAGCCCATTCGGCCCATCGAGTCCGCGCCAGCTCTGTGCAAGAGCAATCCAGCTAGTCCCACTCCCCCCGCATTATCTCCATAGACCTGCAAATTTTTTCCTTTCAAGTACTTATCCAGTTCCCTTTTGAAGGCCATGATTGAATCTGCCTCCACCACCTCCTCAGGCAGTGCATTCCAGATCATAATCACTCGCTGGGTAAAAAAGTTTTTCCTCATGTCACCTTTGGTTCTTTTGCCAATCACCTTAAATCTATGTCCCCTGGTTCTTGACCCTTCCGCCAATGGGAACAGTTTCTCTCTATCTACTCTGTCTAGACCCTTCATGATTTTGAATACCTCTCAATCTTCTCTGCTCGAAGAAGAACAACCCCAGATTCTCCAGTCTATCCACGTAACTAAAGTCCCTCATCCCTGGAATCATTTGAGTAAATCTCTTCTGCACCCTCTCTAAGGCCTACACAACTTTCCTGAAGAACTGGACACAATTCTCCAGTAGTGGCCGAACCAGTGTTTTATAAAGATTCATTATGACTTCCATATTTTTGTACTCCATGCCTCTATTTATAAAGCCCAGGATCCCATATACTTTTTTAACCACTTTCTCAACCTGCCCTGCCACCTTCAACGATTTGTGCACATTTACCCCCAGATCTCTCTGTTCCTGTACCCCTTTTAGAGTTGTGCCCTCTAGTTTATATTGCCTCTTCTCGTTCTTCATACCAAAATGTATCACTTCACATTTATCTGCGTTAAATTTCATCTGCCACGTGCCTGCCCATGCCACCAGCCTGTCTATATCCTCTTGAAGTCTATCACTATCCTCCTCACTGTTTACTACCCTTCCAAGTTTTGTGTCATCTGCAAATTTTGAAATTGTGCCCTGTATACTCAAGTCCAAGTCATTAATATACATCAAGAAAAGCAGTGGTCCCAGCACCGACCCCTGAGGAACACCACTGTGCACCTCCCTCCAGTCCGAAAAACAATTGTTCACCACTACTCTCTGGTTCCTGTCACTTAGCTAATTATGTATCCATGTTTCTACTGCCCCCTTTATTCCACGGGCCGCAATCTTGATGATAAGCCTACCATGCGGCACTTTATCAAACGCCTTTTGAAGGTCCATACACACCACATCAACTGCATTGCCCTCATCTACCCTCTCTGTTACCTCATCAAAAAGCTCTAACAGGTTAGTTAAACACGATTAGCCTTTAACAAATCCATGCTGACTTTCCCTAATCAATCCACCCTCGTCCAAGGGTGTAACAATTGCAATTCTCCAGTCCTCCGGCACCACCCCCCGTATCTAAGGATGTTTGGAAGATTATGGCCAGTACCTCCGCAATTTCCACCCTTACTTCCCTCAGCAGCCTCGGATGCATTCCATCCGGACTGGGTGACTTATCTACTTTAAGTAAAGCCAGCCTTTCTCGTACCTCTCTATCATTTTTTGGCCATCCAGTATCTCAATTATATCTTCCTTTACTGAGACTCTGGCAGCATCTTCTTCCTTGGTAAAGACAGATGCAAAGTACTCATTTCGTACCTCTGCCATCCCCTCTGCCTCCATGAGTAGATCTCCTTTATGGTCCCTGATCGGCCCCACCCCTCCTCTTACTACCTGTTTACTGTTTACATGCCTGTAGAAGACTTCTGGATTTCCTTTTATGTTTGCCGCCAGTCTATTCTCATACTCTCTTTTTGCCCCTCTTATTTCCTTTTTCACTTCCCCTCTGAACTTTCTATATTCAGCCTGGTTCTCACTTGTGTTATCAACCTGGCATCTGTCATACGCCCCTTTTTTCCGTTTCATCTTACTCACTATCTCTTTTTTTATTCATTCATGGGATGTGGGCGTTGCTAGCAAAGCCAGCATTTATTGCCCATCCCTAATTGCCCTTGAGAAGGTGGTGGTGAGCCGCCTTCTTGAACCGCTGCAGTCCGTATGGTGAAGGTTCTCCCACAGTGCTGTTAGGAAGGGAGTTCCAGGATTTTGACCCAGCGACGATGAAGAAATGGCGATATATTTCCAAGTTGGGATGGTGTGTGACTTGGAGGGGAACGTGCAGGTGGTGTTGTTCCCATGTGCCTGCTGCCCTTGTCCTTCTAGGTGGTAGAGGTTGCGAGTTTGGGAGGTGCTGTCGAAGAAGCCTTGGCGAGATGCTGCAGTGCATCCTGTAGATAGTGCGCCGGTGGTGAAGGGAGTGAATATTTAGGGTGGTGGATGGGGTGCCAATCAAGCGGGCTGCTTTGTCCTGGATGGTGTCAAGCTTCTTGAGTGTTGTTGGAGCTGCACTCATCCAGGCAAGTGGAGAGTATTCCATCACACTCCTGACTTGTGCCTTGTAGATGGTGGAAAGGCTTTGGGGAGTCAGGAGGTGAGTCACTCGCTGCAGAATACCCAGCCTCTGACCTGCTCTTTTAGCCACAGTATTTATGTGGCTGGTCCAGTTAAGTTTCTGGTCAATGGTGACCCCCAGGATGTTGATGGTGGGGGATTCGGTGATGGTAATGCCGTTGAATATCAAGGGGAGGTGGTTAGACTCTCTCTTGTTGGAGATGGTCATTGCCTGGCACTTCTCTGGCACAAATGTTACTTGCCACTTATCAGTCCAAGCCTGGATGTTGTCCAGATCTTGCTGCATGCGGGCTCGGACTGCTTCATTATTTGAGGAGTTGCGAATGGAACGGAACACTGTGCAATCATCAGTGAACATCCCCATTTCTGACCTTATGATGGAGGGAAGGTCATTGATGAAGCAGCTGAAGATGGTTGGGCTTAGGGCTGCCCTGAGGAACTTCTGCAGCAATATCCTGGGGCTGAGATGATTGGCCTCCAACAACCACTACCATCTTCCTTTGTGCTAGGTATGACTCCAGCCACTGGAGAGTTTTCCCCCTGATTCCCATTGACTTCATTTTATCATCCAGGGGGCTCATGCTTTAGCTGCCCTACCTTTCTACCTTGTGGGAATGTGCCTAGACTGTACCCAAACCATCTCCTCCTTAAAGGCCGCCCACTGTTCAATTACAGTTTTGCCTGCCAATCTTTGATTCCAATTTACCCGGGCCAGATATGTTCTCGTCCCATTGAAATTGGCCCTCCTCCAATTGAGTATTTTTATTTTAGATTGGACCATGTCCTTTTCCATAGCTATTCTAAACCTTATGAGACTATGATCGCTGTTCCCTAAATGCTCCCCCACTGACACTTTCTCCACTTGGTCCTCCTCATTCCCCAGAACCAAATCCAGCAATGCCACCTTCCTCGTTGGGCCGGAAACGTACTGGTCATGAAAGTTATCCTGAACACATTTCAAAAATTCCTCCTCAATGCTTAATAAATGAGAATGGCCTTTTAGGAATTTACACCTACTCTGTCACACATACTCTGGTGGTGCCCATGCTAAATGGACAAGCAGTACTATTGTGATAAAGTAGCTGAATCCAGAGCGGAGCCATTTGTAATAGTTAATGGTTAATTTCACCAGTACACTTTGCGAAAAAAAAAAGCCGTAATTTTTCCTTTCTGTGAAATGCGTGCACATGGAATTAGACCCACCAGGTCGTGAACCTGCCTGTCTCCACCCACCCACCCACCCACCCACGCCAGCAAAGCTCTGTGCCCACACCAACTGTCTGGGGAGCAGAGGAAAATGTTTTTCACCCATAGAGTGGTGGGGGTCTGGAACTCACTGCCTGAAAGGGTGGTAGGTGCAGAAACCCTCAACTCATTTAAAAATTACTTGGACGTGCACCTGAAGTGCCGTAACCTACAGGGCTACGGACCAAAAGCTGGAAAGCGGGATTAGGCTGGGCGGCTCATTTTCGGCTGGTGTGGACACGATGGGCCGAATGGCCTCCTTCTGTGCCGTAAACTTTCTATGATTTCTTTCTAACTGATCCATGTTTGGGCCACTAGATGGAGCACTCCCACACATGAGAAAATCTAAGACGTACTTTTATTGGGCGGGGGGAAGATTTTACGATGTGGCTCGATTTACTGGCTTGTTCTTACTTAGAGACTTATTATGCCAAAATGCCCCAAAATACTTCACACATTGAATAAGTTTTAAACAGCAGTGACTGTTCCCGTCTTTGTCATGAGACGTTAAACCGAGGCTCCATCTGCCCTTTCAGGTGGATGTAAAAGATCCCATGGCCACTATTTAGAAGAAGAGCAGGGGAGTTCTCCCCGAAGTCGTGACCATTATTTATCTCTCAACCAATATCACTAAAAACGGACTATCTGGTCATTTATCACATTGCTGTTTGTGGGATCTTGCTGTGCCCAAATTGGCTGCCAGGTTTCTGACATTACAACAGTGACTACACTTCAAAAAGTACATCATTGGCTGTAAAGCGCTTTGGGACATCCTTTTTTAAAATTTTTTTTATTCGTTCACGGGATGTGGGCGTCGCTGGCGAGGCCGGCATTTATTGCCCATCCCTAATTGCCCTTGAGAAGGTGGTGGTGAGCCGCCTTCTTGAACCGCTGCAGTCCGTGTGGTGACGGTTCTCCCACAGTGCTGTTAGGAAGGGAGTTCCAGGATTTTGACCCAGCGACAATGAAGGAACGGCGATATATTTCCAAGTCGGGATGGTGTGTGACTTGGAGGGGAACGTGCAGGTGGTGTTGTTCCCATGCGCCTGCTGCTCTTGAGGTCGTGAAAGGCGATGTATAAATCCAAGTCTTTCTTTATCTATTGTTATCTATTGGAAACCCAGCAGCCTTTTTGTACCATCAACATGCCACCGAGGCCCCTGATTCCTGATTGCTGACACCTCCTGTATGCCGATGCCCCCAATTACCGACACCCCCCCCAGTTGCCAATACCCCACGATTGCCGACACCCCGATTGCCAATACCCCCTGATTGCCGACACCCCGATTGCCAATACCCCCTGATTGCCGACACCCCGATTGCCAATACCCCCTGATTGCCGACACTCCGATTGCCGATGCCCCCAATTACCGACCCCCCACTGTTTGCCAACACCCCCGATTGCCAATATCCCCTATTGCCGATACCCCCTATTGCCAACACCCCCTATTGCCGATACCCCCTATTGCCAACACCCCCTATTGCCGATACCCCCGATTGCCAATAACCCCTGATTGCCGACACCCCCAATTGCCAACACCCCCTATTGCCGATACCCCCTATTGCCAACACCCCCTATTGCCGATACCCCCGATTGCCAATAACCCCTGATTGCCGACGCCCCCAATTGCCAACACCCCCTATTGCCAATACCCCCTATTGCCAATACCCCCTATTGCCGATACCCCCTATTGCCGACATCCCCAGATTGCCAACACCCCCAGATTGCTGATACTTCCTGATTGCCGATACCCCCTGATTGCTGATACCCCCTGATTGCTGATACCCCCGATTGCTGATACCTCCTGATTGCTGATACCCCCGATTGCTGATACCTCCTGATTGCTGATACCCCCGATTGCTGATACCTCCTGATTGCTGATACCTCCTGATTGCTGATACCCCCGATTGCCAATACCCCCGATTGCCGATACTCCCAGATTGCTGATACCTCCTGATTGCTGATACCCCCAGATTGCTGATACTTCCTGATTGCCGATACCCCCTGATTGCTGATACCCCGATTGCCAATACCCCCTATTGCCGATACCCCCGATTGCCGATACCCCCTGATTGCCGACACCCCCTGATTGCCGATACCCCCTGACTGCTGATACCTCCGATTGCTGATACCCCCGATTGCTGATACCCCCTGATTGCTGATACCCCCGATTGCTGATACCTCCTGATTGCTGATACCCCCGATTGCTGATACCCCCTGATTGCTGATACCCCCTGATTGCTGATACTTCCTGATTGCCGATACCCCCTGATTGCTGATACCCCCTGATTGCCGATACCCCCTGATTGCTGATACCCCCAGATTGCTGATACTTCCTGATTGCCGATACCCCCTGATTGCCGATACCCCCGATTGCCGATACCCCCTGATTGCCGATACCCCCTGATTGCCGATACCCCCGATTGCCGATAGCCCCTGATTGCCGATACCCCCTGACTGCCGATACCCCCTGATTGCTGATACCCCCGATTGCTGATACCCCCTGATTGCTGATACCCCCGATTGCTGATACCCCCTGATTGCCGATACCCCCGATTGCCGATACCCCCTGATTGCCGATACCCTCCACCCCCCCTCAACTCTCCCCTGCTGACTTCCGGTTGTTCCCGGTACAGCAGCTAGTCCCAGCTCCCTGCGAAGGTGGCGGGGAGGGGGTTGATATCATTGAACCGAGGGGGAGGGAGACTGCTGCTGCGGAGGGAAATTTAAAACGCGGGAATCTCCCGGGGCAGCGAGCCGCACGTCCTGGAGATCCAGGCCCCATTCCAGGAGACGGCCGAGTGCACTGGATACAGCAAAGGCTGTGGGCCCCAGCTGTAGTGCTGAAGACTTGTGCTCCAGAACTGGTCGCGGCTCTAGCCAAGCTGTTCCAGTACAGCTACAACACTGGCATCTACCCGACAATGTGGAAAATTGCCCAGGTATGTCCTGTCCACAAAAAGCAGGACAAATCCAATCCGGCCAATTACCGCCCCATCAGTCTACTCTCAATCATCAGCAAAGTGATGGAAGGTGACATCCTGGGTCACCATTGACCAGAAACTTAACTGGACCAGCCATATAAATACTGTGGCTACAAAAGCAGGTCAGAGGCTGGGTATTCTGCGGCGAGTGACTCACCTTCTGACTCCTCAAAGCCTTTCCACCATCTACGAGGCACAAGTCAGGAGTGTGATGGAATACTCTCCACTTACCTGGATGAGTGCAGCTCCAACAACACTCAAGAAGCTCGACACCATCCAGGACAAAGCGGCCTGCTTGATTGGCACCCCATCCACCACCCTAAACATTCACTCCCTTCACCACCGGCGCACCATGGCTGCAGTGTGTACCATCCACAGGATGCACTGCAGCAACTCGCCGAGGCTTCTTCGACAGCACCTCCCAAACCCGCAACCTCCACCACCTAGAAGGACAAGAGCAGCAGGCACATGGGAACAACACCACCTGCACGTTCCCCTCCAAGTCACGCACCATCCCGACTTGGAAATATATCATCGCTCCTTCATCATCGCTGGGTCAAAATCCTGGAACTCCCTTCCTAACAGCACTGTGGGAGAACCGTCACCACACGGACTGCAGCGGTTCAAGAAGGCGGCTCACCACCACCTTCTCAAGGGCAATTAGGGATGGGCAATAAATGCCGGCCTCGCCAATTATGCCCTTATCCCATGAATGAATAAAAAAGACACCAGATGTCACACTTTGTTATGAAAACAAAACAATCTTAAAGACAGAAGAGAGAGAAAACCAATCATTGTTCTGATCTGAAAATAATACGCAGTTACAATAAACAGCCCTCTGATTGGCTTTAGCGGTTTATAGTATAAGTAATTATTTGGTTTTTTTAGAACAGTGACCTTAAAAGCACAGGCCAGGTCAACTGAACATCACTACCATATTCTGACCCAAGACTAGTGGATAAACAGCAACAGATGCCTGGCGATGAATCCGTTCTTAGGACTCAGGTTAGATTCATAAACTGCTTTTTCCTCCTAGGGAGGTGTAGTGGGGTCTCTTTGGGATTGAATTAGAATTACGTAGAATTTACAACACAGAAACAGGCCACTCGGTTCAACTAGTCTATGCTGGTATTTATGCTGCACACGAGCCTCCTCCCACCCTACTTCTTCTAATCCTTTCAACATATCCTTCTATTCCTTTCTCCCTCATGTGTTTATCTAGCTTCCCCCTAAATGCATTGATGCTATTCACCTCAACTACTCCTTGTGGTAGCGAGTTCCACATTCTCACCACTCTTTGGGTAAAGACGTTTCTCCTGAATTCCCTATTGGATTTATCAGTGACTATCTTATAGTCCACAAGTAGAAACATCTTCTCCATGTCTATCCTATCAAACCCCTTCACAATCTTAAAGACCTCTATCAGGTCACCCCTCAGCCTTCTCGTTTCTAGAGAAGAGCCCCAGCCTGTTCAGTCTTTCCTGATGTATATATTCGCTCAGTTCTGGTATCATCCTTGTAAATCTTTTTTTTGCACCTTCTCCAGTGCCTCCATATCCTTTTTATAACCAAACCTGTTCACAGTACTTAGTTATACAGAATTAGTTCCAAGATGACACCCCAATGATGGAAGATTGGAACTGAGTCAAACCTGTAATTCAATACTTGGGCCGGGCAGGTCTGCAGTACTCCAGGTCAGCACTGGTGATTGACCAGCTAGCCTGGCGCATTGATGGCATCCGTCGATGGGTGTTGACGTTATTCTCTCTCTGCCCCAGCTAACCTTGCAAGTCAAGTGCAGGTAGGATAGTCCGAGCTGTGGGGTTTTGGGAGGGGGCAGGGTTTAACCAGTGCTCTGTGCTGGTAAGCTTGCATGCTATGGAATCCCTAAGCATGGGTACCTGTGCGTAAGCTCTCCAGGTATAAATAGGCGGGGGTATTCTTATAGGGAGACATTACACGCAGACTGAAACCCTACCTTTGCGGATTTCTCAGCTGTTTAGTTTGGAGACGGGTCCCCACACAGAGGCTGAGCAAAGTAAAACACTTCTCAAGTTTCGCTATTTAAAAAAATTAATTCTTGGGATGTGGGCATTACTGGCAAGGCCGGCATTTATTGCCCATCCCTAATTGCCCTTGAGAAGGTGGTGGTGAGCCGCCTTCTTGAACCGCTGCAGTCCGTGTGGTGAAGGTTCTCCCACAGTGCTGTTAGGTAGTGTAGGGAATTTAGGGTCTTTCCCAGAGATTCATGGATTTGGGCAATAGTTCAGACAAAGAAAGCCACCTGACGCGGTAGTTTTGTGAATCGAAGTGATTCTTTATTTTGTAATTTAAAAAGAGCACATAGCAAGCCTAAAGCAACTCAATTAATACAAGGATTACTCCACCCGATAATACAAGTGGGGGTTCGCAACATTCCTTACTTAATGATTTAAAAGAGCACATGAGCAGGCACAAAGCAAAGTGAGCAAGTAACAGATACAATCTTATGCATCAAAGCAGTCGTCTAGGTCAAAGCAGTGGTCTAGGTTCAAAAGTAGGGAGTTGATTGGTGTGGTAACAGGTGATGTGTCGAAGTTCTTCTCATCAAGGTTTGTCTTTTTATCAAAGTTTAGAGACAAAGTGATTTGGTCAAAGCTCAGAATCAAAGTCTCATTGGAGGAACTCATGCTGCAGTCGTTAACTCTGAGTGGGCCCAAGTTGCGAGTAGGCCCAATTTGTCCATAGCATTAAGATGGATGCTGGTTGGACCACTCATGGACCATATGAACCCTTTATACCCCCTCTCTCTACGTGAAGCTAGGTGTCCTCTTATCTTTGTCCTTCGCAGTTGTTGTGAACATCGAAAACCTTCTGGAAGCTTCTCCTTATCAATTGTTATTGAAAATCACAGCCTGTTTACAATTTCTGTACTGTATTCTGTACTGAATCCATTATTAAGGAAGTGGTAACAGGGCACTTAGGAAATCATAATATGATTAGGCAGAATCAGCATAGTTTTATGAAAGGGAAATCGTGTTTGACAAATTTATTAAAATTTTTGAGAATGTAATTAGCAGGGTAGATAAAGGGGAACCAGTGGATGTAGTATATTTGGATTTTCAAAAGGCATTCGATAAGGTGCAACATAAAAGGTTATCACACAAGGTAAGGGCTCATGGGGTTGAGGGTAATATATTAGCATGGATAGAGGATTGGTTAACGGACAGAAACATAGAGTAGGGATAAATGGGTCATTTTCAGGTTGGCAGGCTGTAACTAGTGGGGTGCTGCAAGGATCAGTGCTTGGGCCTCAGCTATTTATAATCTATATTATGACATAGATGAAGGGACCGAGTGTAATGTATCCAAGTTTGCTGACGATACAAAGCTAGGTGGGAAAGTAAGCTGTGAGGAGGACACAAAGAGTCTGCAAAGGGATATAGACAGGTTAAGTGAGTGGGCAAGAAGGTGGCAGTTGGAGTATAATGTGGGAAATGTGAGGTTATTCACTTTGGTAGGAATAGAAAAACTGAATTTTTTTAAATGGTGAGAAACTATTAAATGTTGGTGTCCAGAGCGACTTGGTTGTCCTCGTACAAGAAACACAAAAAGTTAGCATGCAGGTACAGCAAGCAATTAGGAAGACAAATGGCATGTTGGCCTTTATTGCAAGGGGATTGGAGTACAAGTGTAAGGAAGTCTTACTACAATTGTACAGGGCTTTGGTGAGACCTCATCTGGAGTACTGTGTACAGTTTTGGTCTCCTTATCTAAGGAAGGATATACTTGCCTTAGAGGCGGTGCAATGAAGGTTCACTAGATTAATTCCTGGGTTGTCCTATGAGGAGAGTTTGAGTAGAATGGGCCTATACTCTCTGGAGTTTAGAAGAATGAGAGGTGATCTCATTGAAACATATAAAATTATGAGGGGGCTTGACAGGGTAGATGCTGAGAGGTTATTTCCCCTGGCTGGAGAGTCTAGAACTAGGGGGCATATTCACAGGATATGGAGTTGGCCATTTATGACTGAGATGAGGAGGAATTTCTTCACTGAGAGGGTTGTAAATCCCAGAGGGCTATGAATGCTGAGTTGTTGAATATAGTGAAGGCTAAGGTGGACAGATTTCTGGACTCTTGTGGAATCAAGGGATATGGGGATCGGGCGGGAAAGCGGAGTTGAGGTCGAAGATCAGCCATGATCTGATTGAATGGCGGAGCAGGCTCGAGGGGCCATGTGGCCTACTCCTGCTCCTATTTCTCATGTTCTTATGTTCTTATGTTCTGTATTGCTCCGGCAGTGTTAAACTGATATTCAATTGTCCAGTTTAAACGGTCTGCACTTTGCTGTTTTGCAATTGTGCATTTATACTGTAATAAACAGGGCAATTTATCCCTTGCTTTCCATCGTACTGTAAAAGGACTATCCAAGTGAAAGTCCCAATCCTTAAAGGGACTGGTTAACCCTTTATGTTGAATCGTCCAGTAGTTCAAAAGAGTAAAATGGGGTTTGACCCAATGTCCAAAATCCTTACAGTTCCTCCTCAAGTGGATCTGACTAATTTTTTGACCAATCCACTTTCACACACTTTGATCATTGTCCGTGGTTGGTAAGTTTTCTTTATCATTGGGTCATGTTCCTGTGTAGGACGGGTTTACCGTGACATACGCAGGAAGAGGATTGTTTCACCATGCTTGTGGATTAAACGTTGCATTACACCTAAACAGATTATCATAATAAATACAAGTATACATTGCGTACAGATTAAAGCTATGCTAATCATGCTAACCCATGGGTGTTGTCCAACATTATATACTGTCTCTCACCGCTCATGATCTACTAGCTTTTCCATTTTTTTTCCATAATGCTAGTTTCCTCTTCACCAAGTTTGTCAGAAAATTACAGTTTGCAACATTATCAAGAAATCTTAAGGTCCTCCAGCTCTCCTTTTACCATTATCCATTTTGTGGATAATTCTTGCTAAGTATAATTTCTCCCTTGCCCTCAGTTGTTCCAATTTTATTATTGAAACATAGACTAAACATTTCCCAATCTGATCTAAGTTGTACTGTTTGTTTATTTTACTTAATCTCCTCTTGAACCTTTTATTTCCCAAAATATCCCATTATATTGTGTTTGAGTTTGTTATGTCAATTACTCTTGTCATTATTTGCTCCATGCCTTTTGTTATTTCAGCTATTGATACTGTATCCTAAAGGGTTTCATGTGTCAGATCTCTATCCCCTTTATTCATGCTGTTTAAAAAGTCCCTCATTTGTTCCTGCATGCTCTCTATGTCTATCTGGTTCCAGGCTGCTGTTTCCAGCCCTGACTCTGATTCCTAACCATTTTCATCTCCCTGCCTCCTTCTACAGTGGGTCCCCGTGCCATTGGTGAGTGAGGTGGTTCTAACATTGTCCCATTAATCGCCATATTTGTAAAAGATAGTGCCACAGCTAAACAATCCCTCATGCCTTTTATTAAACGCTAGCCTTTAAGGTTTCCTTAATTAGGTCTCCTTCTATGTTACCATCCAGGATCTCTCCTTTCTTCCAGGCCAGGGAGAGGCTTGGTGCACCACTCTGTCCTGTGCATTTACAATGAAGTCTAACTTCTTCCTCTCTTACCCACCCCAATTTCCCGTTCCAGTTTTGCTCTGTTGGATCGCTACCTTGATGTACCATGATGCCACATTCTTCATTTCTTTCTTGGAATCCGTTTACACACAATATTAACATATATATAGTAATTTCATTCTTAATGATGTTTCGTTTGCCTTTCTCGACGTTGGTCTTAAGTCAGGATCTAGGATGAAACAAAACGTATGGGTAATGTCTGCTCTTTGTTAATATCTTAGTACTTTTTGTGATCGTCTTTATTTTGTTTTTGTGTAAGTGTCTTCTGCCAATTACATATCGTAACTGTTTTTGTCCGTACTCCCGTGGGGGAGTGTACCTTTCGGAGTGTACCTATCGGAGTGTACCTATCGGAGTGTACCTATCGGAGTGTACCTATCGGAGTGTACCTATCGGAGTGTACCTATCGGAGTGTACCTTTCGGAGTGTACCTATCGGAGTGTACCTATCGGAGTGTACCTTTCGGAGTGTACCTATCGGAGTGTACCTTTCGGAGTGTACCTATCGGAGTGTACCTTTCGGAGTGTACCTATCGGAGTGTACCTATCGGAGTGTACCTTTCGGAGTGTACCTATCGGAGTGTACCTTTCGGAGTGTACCTATCGGAGTGTACCTTTCGGAGTGTACCTATCGGAGTGTACCTATCGGAGTGTACCTATCGGAGTGTACCTTTCGGAGTGTACCTATCGGAGTGTACCTATCGGAGTGTACCTTTCGGAGTGTACCTATCGGAGTGTACCTTTCGGAGTGTACCTTTCGGAGTGTACCTATCGGAGTGTACCTATCGGAGTGTACCTTTCGGAGTGTACCTATCGGAGTGTACCTATCGGAGTGTACCTTTCGGAGTGTACCTATCGGAGTGTACCTATCGGAGTGTACCTTTCGGAGTGTACCTATCGGAGTGTACCTTTCGGAGTGTACCTATCGGAGTGTACCTTTCGGAGTGTACCTATCGGAGTGTACCTATCGGAGTGTACCTGTCGGAGTGTACCTGTCGGAGTGTACCTGTCGGAGTGTACCTATCGGAGTGTACCTATCGGAGTGTACCTTTCGGAGTGTACCTATCGGAGTGTACCTATCGGAGTGTACCTTTCGGAGTGTACCTTTCGGAGTGTACCTATCGGAGTGTACCTTTCGGAGTGTACCTATCGGAGTGTACCTATCGGAGTGTACCTTTCGGAGTGTACCTATCGGAGTGTACCTTTCGGAGTGTACCTTTCGGAGTGTACCTATCGGAGTGTACCTATCGGAGTGTACCTATCGGAGTGTACCTATCGGAGTGTACCTTTCGGAGTGTACCTATCGGAGTGTACCTATCGGAGTGTACCTTTCGGAGTGTACCTATCGGAGTGTACCTATCGGAGTGTACCTTTCGGAGTGTACCTATCGGAGTGTACCTTTCGGAGTGTACCTATCGGAGTGTACCTATCGGAGTGTACCTTTCGGAGTGTACCTTTCGGAGTGTACCTATCGGAGTGTACCTATCGGAGTGTACCTTTCGGAGTGTACCTATCGGAGTGTACCTATCGGAGTGTACCTATCGGAGTGTACCTTTCGGAGTGTACCTATCGGAGTGTACCTATCGGAGTGTACCTATCGGAGTGTACCAACAGACAGACGGACTGACCTTTGTCTCAGTCACCTAGGACTGGGGACTCTCTGTCCTTCTACAGGTGGGTGTAACATGTTGTCATCCTGATCATCCCACAGCACAGGAGGGAGGTGAGTAATCTCTTCCTCCATCAGGATGTACATCTCTCTTGTACTCTTTTAGTTGGTTGACATGGAACCATTTGCCTTTTACAGGGCTACTTTGTACAGATGGACTGGCTTCATCCACAGTGGGATATGGCCCAGAAAGGCCAGGTATGTTTTCACCATCACCGTCTGTCCCACGTCCCATTCTACTGCTTTGACTTTGGTGTCAAAATACATTTTGTTGGCCTTTTTAGATTGTCCAATATTAATGGCTGCAAAGTCTGTTGCAGCTGGTCATGTAATCGGTTAATATACCGCTCCTGAGTCAAGGCCTGATACTGAGGCTCAGACATGTTCTGATACATCAAATGTTCAGGGATTCTCATCACTCTCCCTGTCACTAACTCATGAGGTGAAACCTTGGTGGTACGTGACTCATAACCATTAATGCCCAGGGCAGCAATTGGTCTCGGCTTTTGCGGGATTGCTCAATCAACTTCTTTAGCATTGTTTTTAATGGTCGGTTCAATCTCTCCACAATGCCAGGTGAGGTAGGGTTATGTGAAATACGGAACTGTGTTTTGATTCCTAATAGCTGTATCGCAGTTTCCAGTACCCCCCCCCCCCCGCAACCCCGTAAAATGACTACCTTGGTCCGAGTCGATGGACTTTGGGAGTCCCCATCTGGTGAATATGTGGTTCACCAGTATTTTAGCAAGTGGCCTGTGCTGTTGCATTGGAGTTTGGAAATGCTTCTACCTACTTTGAGAATGTGTCTATTACCCATCAATACATACCGAATACCTCGAGAGGAAGGGGGAAAGGGCCCAATGTAATTGATCTGTAGATCTGTCCAAGGGCCAGGTATCGGCCGAGTGTGATGCAACAGTGCCTTTTTGGTATTAGCGTCCGGATTGTGTTGTATACAAATTAAACAGTTGTGACAGTAAAGCTCCACCTGGCTTATCATTGCTGGCCACCATGCCACTTGCTGGAGCCTCTCTAACGTTCCCCATGGACCGGGGTGTCCTGAAGTGGGTGCATCATGAGCTTGGTAAAGAAAGCGTTTTGCTCATTCTGTCGTACCACCCACTTTTGATCGCACAGCAGGATCCCATCTTTCACCTGTAATTCGGGCTGATTATCATATTCTCCCCTTGGGCTTTCGTTTTTTTTCTAGCATTACCATTACTGCCTTTATTACAGGATCCTCTTCTTGTAATTGTTTTAAATTGATTGGGTCGGGCAATTTCTCGAGCTGATTGGTTTCCATTGGGGAAACATTTCCCTCAAACCGTTCCCTCCTCTCCTCCTTTCTTAGCCAATTCGTCTGCTTTCTGATTTCCTTTAGGTGCCTTTATTGGACCTAAATTTTGGTTGTGGTTGGCCACCTTACACTGTTACTTTTCTCCGTGATAAATCAGATTTCCTTCTATCATCGTGGGGAATTATCTTAAATTAAGAAACTTCAAAACTTCATGCGCTTGACTAAAGCACAGCAACAATAGCACTAAATTTCAAAGAAACCCAACAAAATATGTCAAGAAAAAACACAGGAGAGACTGGCTAGCTTTTCTGTCTTACTTTCCATGGTCTCTCTCTCTCCTTATGGCTCGCAGCCTGTCTGAAATTAACCCTGTCTATTCCACAAACAGATGTACACAGGACAGTTGGATTTGGAATTTCCAACTCCAAGTCCTTCTCTTTGTGTTTTCAAGATTTAACCGCGTTAAGAAAAATGTTTTGTAAATGGTCGGAGTGATTTAAAACAAGCAAAGCAATAAACACGCAAGCTAAAGAAAAATTCTCTAGCTTGTAACAGAAGGAGAGAGACGGAATCTTCCCTTTTCCCTTTTCTCCTGTTTTAAATCCTATGTTATAGGGGGCATTTGCTAGTTCTGTTGGGGAGGGTTTAAACTAGTATGGCAGGGGGATGGGAACCAAAGGGCAGGTACAGATAGGACAAATTCAGACCAGGAAATGGGAAGTAGAAAAGCAGTTAATGACGTAGTTAGCGACTCAGAAAGGCAAAAGAAGCAAAGGTTAAATAGTGTTCAGCACAGGAATTTGATGGGGTTAAAGGGTATATACTTCAATGCAAGGAGTATTACAAACAAAGCAGATGAGCTAAGGGCACAGATAGACACATGGCAGCATGATATCATTGCTATAACGGAAACCTGTCTTAAAGAGGGGGATAATTGACAGCTCAATATCCCTGGATATAGAGTTTTCAGGCAGGATCAAGTGGGTGATAAAAAAGGAGGGGGGGTAGCATTATTGGTTAAAGAATCAATTACAGTTGTGAGAAGGGATGATATGCTAAATGGATCATCAATCGAGGCCATATGGGTTGAGCTAAGAAATAAAAAAGGGGCAGTCACACTACTAGGAGTGTACTACAGACCCCCGAATAGCGAAAGGGAGATAGAAGAACAAATATGTAGGCAAATTTCTGAGTGCAAAAATAAGAGGGCAATAATAGTAGGGGACTTCAACTACCCTAACATCAACAGGGATTCAAACAGTACGAGGGGCACAGAGGGCGCAAAATTCTTGATCGGTGTCCAGGAGAACTTTTTTAGCCAGTGCGTGACAAGCCCAACAAGAGGGGATGCAATTCCAGATTTAGTCCTGGGAAATGAAGATGGGCGAGTGGGTGAAGTGACAGTGGGTGACCAAATTGGGGATAGTGACCACAATTCAGTTAGTTTTAACATTATTATGGAAAAGGACAGAGTTAAATCAGGAGTAAATGTTTTAAATTGGGGGAAGGCAAATTTTACAGAACTAAGAGGTGATTTGGCAGAAGTGGACTGGACACAACTACTTGAGGAGAAATCAGTGGCAAGCCAGTGGGAGGCACTAAAAAGTGCAATTCTACGGGTACAATGCAGATTCGTCCCCTCAAAGAAAAAGGGTGGCACTGCCAAATTTAGAGGAAAAACTTTTTTACCCAGAGGGTGGTGGGTGTATGGAATTTGCTGCCCGAATTGGTGGTAGAGGCAGGGACCCACTCTTTTAAAAGGTACCTGGACCTGCACCTAAAGTGCCGTAAGCTGCAGGGCTATGGACCGGGTGCTGGAAGGTGGGATTAGAATGGGCACCTGGTTGTACTTCGAGCGGACACGAAGGGCCCCCTTCTGTGCTGTATCTTTGGTTCTATGGTTCTATGGTTATCCTTTATCGCTGAACTCCATTTTCAATCTCCAAGGTTTCCTTAACTCAATTTTGAACCGATTTAACATCTTATTTGGGAAAGACCATTTATCAGGCTTGTATTGGCTCGCTTGTTTAAAAGTTTCTCCTTCTCCTCCATTGCTGGAAGTCTCTTTCTAGGTTCACTTTCTAGAACCTCTTTGACTGTCTCTCTCACTCCTGCAACTCCCAGACCATCTTTACACATAAGAACATAAGAAATAGGAGCAGGAGTAGGCCATCCGGCCCCTCGAGCCTGCTCCGCCATTCAACAAGATCATGACTGATCTTCTACCTCAACGCCATTTTCCTGCACCATCCTCATATCCCTTGATGCCTTTAATATCTAGAAATCTATCGACCTCTGTTTTGAATGTACTCATTCTGAGGTAGAGAATTCCAAAGATTCACCATCCTCTGAGTGAAGAAATTTCTCCTCATCTCAGTCCTAAATGGCCCACCCCTTTATTCTGAGACTGTGACCCCTGGTTCTAGACTCCCCAGCCAGGTGAATCCCCATTTCACTCTCAGTTTTGAGACCCTCCCTTTCTACAGAAACTTTAAACGCTTCTGAACAAGCTACTGCTGCTTTTTGGTCAACAATCTCATCTCTAAATTGCTGGATTTCCTTCCCCTGCACTTCTATTTTTCCTCTAACTCTTCCTTTATCCGAGAGTCCTGTGGACTGAGTGTAGAGGCAGTAACCGTAACAGTTTTAACGATATGGGCTTGTCATCTAAAACTGCAACCACGTGTTGCGAGCCTCCCAGCTCTAATTCATGTAGGGTTTGCATCATTTGTCTAAAGCTACTTTTCAGGTCATCCCTATTTAATTCCATCTCACCCAGATTATTCTGTAATTCCAGTACGTTTTGTGCCATTACCTCACATCTTTGACTTCTCTCTATCAAAGCCTCCGCACAGGTAATATTATTTGCCCTAGTTATTTTTTATTTATTATTCGTTCATGGGATGTGGGTGTCGCTGGCGAGGCCGGCATCTATTGCCCATCCCTAATTGCCCTTGAGAAGGTGGTGGTGAGCCGCCTTCTTGAACCGCTGCAGTCCGTGTGGTGACGGTTCTCCCACAGTGCTGTTAGGAAGGGAGTTCCAGGATTTTGACCCAGTGACGATGAAGGAACGGCGATATATTTCCAAGTCGGGATGGTGTGTGACTTGGAGGGGAACGTGCAGGTGGTGTTGTTCCCATGTGCCTGCTGCCCTTGTCCTTCTGGGTGGTAGAGGTCGCGGGTTTGGGAGGGGCTGTCGAAGAAGCCTTGGCGAGTTGCTGCAGTGCATCCTGTGGATGGTTCACACTGCAGTCACTGTGCGCCGGTGGTGAAGGGAGTGAATGTAAGATGCTCTAGCAATTGCCCCTTCTCCTCCTGTTCCTGCTTTAGAACATAAGAAGAACATAAGAAATAGGAGCAGGAGTAGGCCAATCGGCCCCTCGAGCCTGCTCCACCATTCAATAAGATCATGGCTGATCTGATCCTAACCTCAAATCTAAATTCAAGTCCAATTTCCTGCCCGCTCCCCGTAACCCCTAATTCCCTTTACTTCTAGGAAACTGTCTATTTCTGTTTTAAATTTATTTAATGATGTAACTTCCACAGCTTCCTGGGGCAGCAAATTCCACAGACCTACCACCCTCTGAGTGAAGAAGTTTCTCCTCATCTCAGTTTTGAAAGAGTAGCCCCTTATTCTAAGATTATGCCCCCTAGTTCTAGTTTCACCCATCTTGAGACATCTTTCGTTAGATCACCCACTTGTTTGCCCTCACTAGCTCCTTTTAATGCAGTGGAAATACAGTTTTCTATGTCTACAAAGCTGGGATACAGCTTGGCTGGTTTTTCTCTCCCCCCACTCCCGGGTTCTGCTTCCCTTGTGGGGCAGGGTTCCGGCAAGGGGGTGCTCTACCAAGTTTGGCATAATGTCCCACTTTCCCACAATTTTAACATTGTTTGTCAGTCCAGGGAATTATTCTGGGTCCCTCTCTTTGAGGATGCTCATTTTCCCATGCTGGAGCTTGCATGGTACATACTGGTTGTTTTGGTTTACTCGCCACATTACTGTTCTCCCATCTCAGTACCATCCGTCTCAGAACTATAGGGTCAGTCTGGGCTTCATTTTCTAGGTCAAAATCCGCCTTCGCCACTGTGCGAGACTAATCAAAGTCCTTAACCACCTGACCTCAGCAGGATGGTCTGCCGGGGCAGATCGATCTAGTCCTGGCCCATAGACCCTATCATAGTATTGCCATAAGCAATTGGCATATATCTCGGGGTGCTCATTGGGTTCTTGCTTACACTTGGTGAATACTTCGCTGGGATCCCCCCCTTGTTGAAGCCAATGGCGGTGAGCACGGATGACTGAGCTTCTGCCCAGGTTCCTCTCTCATGTTTCCTATCCTGAGGAAGAGCCCCATACACCGTTGACCCCAGGGTGTACAGCAACAAGCAGACCTTTTTAGTTTTGTCCATTCCACTAACCTCAGCAACTTGTCCTACGTCTGCGAAATGTTTCACCACATCTCCCTTTCCATCAAATTTAGGAATCTGTTTGGACATTTCCTGTAGCTGCTGTGGGGTATAGGGGACAGTGAATCTGCTGGACACAGTTCCCCTTATGCCTTGGGCATCTACATTGTACTTGACCTGTTCCATAGGGGCCATTGGTACCATGGGAGGGGGGCGCTCGTCCCATGGCTGATCTTTCTTTAACTCACCCCAATCCTAGTCGTCTAAATCACTATCACTGTCACCTCCCTTCACGGTGCAGATAATTCCTGGTTTTACTTGCAGGTGTTTTTCTAACTCAGATATCGCGAGTCTACAATCAGAATGAGATATTTCTGTTTCTCCACAAAGTTCTTTATTGACTCTCATCTATACCCGTTTGGACATGTGTTTCACTGTTTTGTCCCTCCCAATTTGCATTGTCAAGTGTCCTTTCTAACTGTCTCTCTGCCTCTTCCAATGCCCGCTTTAGTTCGGATAATTCTGTGACTAAAACCTGCCTTTTCCGTCGAGGCGCTCCCCAACTGTGCCTTTACCTCTTCTAGGTCCCGTTTTAGATCCAATACTTCTGCTTCTAGCCCTGCCTTGTGCTTCTCGTTGCTTTTTTTTTTGATGACTGAAGGCTGAGAGCAATACGGCTTTAGCCTTCTTTTAAAGTTTCGGCCTCTCTGCTAACATATGTATCCACATATCATCGTGTACTTTGAAGGGGTCTACCTGATGGTTCTCAACCGCGAGCCATTCTTCATTCTTTGGCAACTTCTTGGCTATGTATTTTTGAACTGCCGCTTCCATTTTATATTCCACCTGCCTTACCTAACCTGCAGAATAATTTCTCTCAGTTTATACCTTCCGCCCATTCCTGCCCCGAAAACTCTGTTCCCTGTTTTCTGTCTAAACGTGGCTCCAGTACTTCTCTTCACCCTGCCTGTTACATCCTCCTACGTCTCTCTGGTTGTTGGCCATGGATTTTTTCTTTAGCTTTTGTTCCCCGGGCTCTTTTCACATGCACTGGTACGCTTCCCTTGTTGAACTATGTCAGAGCCCCTGTTCGGGTGCCAATATGTAGGGAATTTAGGGTCTTTCCCAGAGATTAGTGGATCTGGACGATCGTTCAGGCAAAGAAAGCCACCTGATGCGGTAGTTTTGTGAATCAAAGTGATCCTTTATTTAGTAATTTAAAAACAGCACATAGCAAGCATGAAGCAACTCAATTAATACAAGGATTACTCTACCCAATAATACAAGTGGGGGTTCACTCATTCCTTACTTATCCAGTTTAAACGGTCTGCACTTTACTGTTTTGCAATTGTGCATTTATACTGTAATGTCCAGGGCAAGTTATCCCTTGCTTTCAAATGTACTGTAAATAGACTATCCGAGTGAAAGTCCCAATCCTTAAAGGGACTGGTTAACCCTTTATGTTGAATTGTCCAGTAGTTCAAAAGAGTAAAATGGAGTTTGACCCAATGTCCAAAATCCTTACAGTGGGGAGTTCCGAGATTTTGACCCAGTGACGATGAAGGAACGGCCAATATATGCCCAAGTCGGGATGGTGTGTGACTTGGAGGGGAGCTTGTAGCTGATGGTGTTCCCATGCATCCACTTGCCTTGACCTTCCAGGTGGTGGAGGTCGTGGGTTTGGGAGGTGCTGTCAGAGAAGCCTTGGCGAGTTGCTGCAGTGCATCTTGTAGATGGTACACGCTGCAGCCACAGTGCGCCGGTGGTGGAGGGAGTGGGTGTTTAAGGTGGCGGATGGGCCGCCGATCAAGCGCACTGCTTTATCCTGTAATAAGTATGTCATTGTATGATATCGCCTGAACCCCTCGATTATATTGTCACCTTGTCAATCACTTGGAGATATCCATGGTCCTCGGTGAAATAAGTTATAAACATAGCAATGGCACCTCTACTGTAGAAACATGTTAAACAGGGGAAAAAGAGGGAATGTACTGGACTGGAAAATACCACCATGATCTATCTGGCCAGTCCCAGTGTCTAGGAAAATTCATATCCCTCTCATAGCTCTCTACCAAGTGTCATCACCTCATCACAGAACCAAGGACATTCAACCAGATTGAGTTGAATCTCCTCTTTTTATTGCAACTTGTAGTTGTCTATTCACAGTCTTGCAGGCGATGGAAATATTGGAGAAAGCTGCAATGACTTCTTACAGATGACTAAACCTGAGACTTACGTGTGTTTCATGAACAGTTGCGTCTCCTGCAAACATCGCTGCAATAAAGTGAATTTCCATCTGATATTTATTCAGTGCCTTTTTCTGTACATTGCCCCCATTTCAAAAGGTGATAACCAGTTTTGACAAATGTAAGTGATAAACTGACAGTCCCTCCCCCACTCTCCCTCCCTCCTCCAGCCTCCCCTTTAGCTGTGGCTCAGTGGGTATCACTCTCACCTCTGAGTGAGAAGGTCATTGGTTCAAGTCCTACTTGAGCACATAATCTAGGCCTCACCTGGAGTACTGAGTACAGTTTTGGTCTCCTTATCTAAGGAAGGATATACTTGCCTTAGAGGCAGTGCAACGAAAGTTCACTAGATTAATTCCTGGGATGAGAGGGTTATCCTATGAAGAGAGGTTGAGTAAAATGGGCCTCTACTCTCTGGAGTTTAGAAGAATGAGAGGTGATCTAATTGAAACATATAAGATTATGAGGGAGTTTGACAGGGTAGCTGAGAGGTTGTTTCCCCTGGCTGGAGAGTCAGAACTAGAGGGCATAATCACAGGATAAGTGGTCGGCCATTCAAAACTGAGATGAGGAGGAGCAGAGGGTTGTGAATCTTTGTAATTCTCTACCTCAGAGGGCTGTGGATGCTGAGTCATTGAGTATATTCAAGGCTGAGATCGATAGATTTTTGGACTCTCGGGGAATCAAGGGATATGGGGATCGGGCGGGAAAGTGGAGTTGAGGTTGAAGATCAGCCATGATCTGATTGAATGGCGGAGCAGGCTCGAGGGGTCGTATGGCCTACTCCTGCTCCTATTTCTTATGTTCTTGTGACACTTCAGTTCAGTGCTGAGGGAGTGCTGCACTGTTGGAGGTGCTGTCTTTCCAAAGAGACATTAGACGGAGGCCCTGTCTGCCCTCTCAGGTGGATGTAAAAGATCCCATGGCCTCTATTTTGAAGATGAGCAGGGGCATTTTCCCGCCTGTGTCCTGGACAACATTTACCTCTCAACCAACATCTCTAAAGCTCATGATCCAGTCATTTATTTCATTGCTGTTTGTGGGATCTTGCTGTACACAGATTGGCTGCCGCGATTCCTACATTACAACAGTGACTGCACTTCAAAACTACTTCATTGGCTGTAAAACGCTTTGGGACGCCCCGAGGTTGTGAAGATGCTACATAAATGCAAGTCTTCTTTCTTTCCTGTCCTCCCTCCCTCCCTTCCTCCACTCCCCTCCCCTTTTCTTTCTTTTTCCCCTCCTCCTTTCTGGAATGCAACAACTCTGCAGATGCCAGTTGTCCTCCAGTATCGCCCCCCTGGTGGCCACTCTTCACGTGTGCGACTAGATAGAATATTGACAGACTGCTCGGCAACAGGAGGGGGCACATCTGAGCCTGATCCAGCCTTCGACCGACGCCCACAAAGGTCGCTGGGTAGTGGGAATCCCGGCTGATTTTTTTTCCTCCCCCTCCCTAACCCTAAGAGGCTGAAGAACAGAGCAGGAATCAAACCTGCTGCCACGTTAGGGCCTGTATGCCTCAGTGCCATACGAAGCATCCATCGGAAGAGGCTCCATAAACATCCTCATTTTCAAAGATGGCGGAGCCCAGCACATGAGTGCCAAACACAAGGCTGAAGCGATTGCAGCCATCTTCAGTCAGAAGTGCCGAGTAGATGACCCTTCTCGGCCTCCTCCCGAGATCCCCACCATCACAGATGCCAGACTTCAGCCAATTCAATTCACGCCACGTGATATCAAGGAATGGCTGAGGGCACTGGATATAACAAAGGCTACGGGTCCCGGCCATAGTGCTGAAGACCTGTGCTCTAGAATTAGCTGCGCCTCTAGCCAATCTGTTTCAGTGCAGCTACAACACTGGCATCAACCCAACAATGTGGAAAGTTGCCCAGGGACGTCCTTTCCACAAAAGTTGGACAAATACAACCCGGCTAATTACCGTCCTATCTGCCTACTCCCAATCGTCAGCAAAGTGATGGAAGGAGTCGTCAACAGTGCTATCAATTGGCACTTACTCACCATTAACCTGCTCAATGAGGGTTCCATCAGAACCACTCAGTTCCAGACCTCATTACAGACTTGGTCCACACATGAACACGAGCTGAAATTCAGAGGCGAGGTGAGCGTGACTGCCCTTGACATCGATGCAGCATTTGACCGAGTGTGGCATCAAGGAGTAAATCTGGAGTTAATGGGGTTCAGCGGGGAAACTCTCCAGTGGCTGGAGTCATACCTGGCACAAAGTAAGATGGTTGACTTGTTGGAGGCCAATCATCTCAGGACAACGCTGCAGGCCCCAACCATCTTCAGCTACTTCATCAATGACCTTCCCTCTATCATAAGGTCAGAAATGGGGATGTTCACTGACGATTGCAGAGTGTTCAGTTCCATTCACAACCCCTCAGATAATGAAGCAGTCCGTGCCCGCATGCAGCAAGACCTGGACAACATCCAGGCTTGTGCTAAGTGGCAAGTAGCGTTCCTGCCACACAAGTGCCAGGCAATGACCATCTCCAACAAGAGAGAGTCTAACCATCTCCCCTTGACCTTCAATGGCGTCACCGTGACTGAGTCCTTCACCATCAACATCCTGGGGGTCATCATTGATCAGAAACTTAACTGGACCAGCCATATAAATACTGTGGCTACGAGAGCAGGTCAGAGGCTGGGTATTCTGGGGCGAGTGACTCACCTCCTGACTCCCCAAAGCCTCTCCACCACAAGTCGAGGCTGGATGTTGGGCAATTCTTCTTTTCCCAGAGAGTAGTGAGCCTCTGGAATGTGTTGCCGGCTGGTGTGGTGGATGCTGACTCTCTGCACGCCTTCAAGAGGGAGCTGGGCTGTTTCTTGGCTGGGGAGGAGATTGCATCATTGCATCAGAAGGTAAGCGGATTATTATCAGTTATTGTAAGCATGATTCATGTGATCTCCTGAACTGGTTTTGATCGCTTGAGGGGGTTGGAGAGGAATTTTCCAGAATTTGGTTTCCCTTATGGGCCCGAGGTTTTTCTCTTTTTTTTTGTCTCTCCCAGGAGATTACATGACTGCGGAGGAGTTGGGGGGCGGGGGGGGGTGGGGGAGTGTCTAATTATAATGCTCCAGGCATCATGAGTGTGGGGAACATGAGTGTCGGGCATGGAAGGGTTGTCTTATGAGGAAAGATTGAACAGGTTGGGTCTATACTCATTGGAGTTTAGAAGAATGAGAGGAGACCTCATTGAAATATACAAGATTCCGAGGGGACTCGATAGGGTAGATGCTGAGAGGATGTTACCCCTCACGGGGGAATCTAAAACTAGGGGACGTTGTCTCAGAATAAGGGGTCACCCATTTAGGACGGAAATGAGGAGGAATTTCTTCTCCCAGAGGGTCGTGAATCTTTGGAATTCTTTACCCCAAAAATCTGTGGAGGCTGAGTCATTGAATATATTCAAGGCTGAGTTAGACAAATTTTTGATCAGCAAGGGAGTCAAAGGATATGGGGAAAGGGCGGGAAAGTGGAGTTGAGGTATCAGATCAGCCATGATCTCATTAAATGGCGGAGCAGTTTCGAGGGGCCGAATGGCCTACTCCTGCTCCTATCTCTTATGGCTTGATGCACTAGCTGATGCTTTCCTGCCCATCATTTTTGTATGTTTGTAAGTCAGGAGTGTGATGGAATACTCTCTACTTGCCTGGATGGGTGCAATTGCAACAACACTCGAGGAACTCAACACGATCCAGGACAATGCTGCCCGCTTGATCGGCAACCCATCCACCCCACAAATGTCCACTCCCTCCACCACCTTAAACATCCACCGTGGCTGCAGTGTGTACTATCTACAGGATGCACCGCAGCAAATCGCAAAGGTTTCTTTGGCAGCACCTCCCAAGCCCGCGATCTTCTCCACCTAGAAGGGTGTTTACCCTTCGCATGAGCAATGGTTCTAAACACGTTTACCCGCCCTGTTCCCATATTCCTTCGACTCCTTTTCTTCATTCACCTATCTAATCTAATCTTGAACATTGACATAGTTTCTGCTTCAACCATTAATCCTTATAGTGAATTCCACAGCCTCACCTCTCTCTGCGTAACAAAGTTTCTCCTGCCCTCTGATCTAAATCTCTTTCATTTAAACTTTGTATCTCTGGCATCTCGTTCACAGACATCTCAGCTGCTGGAATCAGTCTGTTTCCGTCTACCCTGTCCCATCCCCTCAACATTTTAAACACATCTATCGTCTTGCCCGGTAACCTGCATTTTGTTCTGACAAATAAAGACCCAATTTTTCAAATCTCGCTTTCTAGTTCCTCATACCAGGCACCACCCTAGTGAATCTGTGTAACTAGTGGTCCTCCCATGGAATCGCTCACGGTAGGTCGGACACACTTCTTTACAACAACAGAAGCGTTTTATATAGAATTACGTAGAATTTACAGCACAGAAACAGGCCATTCGGCCCAACTGGTCCATGCTCCAGACGAGCCTCCTCCCATCCCTCTTCGTCTAACCCTATCAGCATATCCTTCTATTCCTTTCTCCCTCATGTACTTATCTAGCATCCCCTTAAATGCACCTATAATACCATGTAATGCACAGTGTATTATTCTGCTGCTCAAGGGGAGCTGTGTGCAAACTTGCCTGTCCCCTCAAGGACTTAAGGTCTTGTTGCTGAAAATAGGCACATTGTGAGGTCAGTTCTGTTGCGCGAGAAGATTCCCTGAGACCAGAAGAATATTACGAACATACGAAATTGATGGGCAGGAAATGACCAGCTGGACCGTCGAGCCTGCCCCAAACCATGATGGCTGGCGCGATACTGAAATTCCTACATTACAACAGTGGACTACACTTCAAAAAGTATTTCATTGGCTGGAAAGCACTTTGACGTCGTGAAAGTTGCCATATCAGTGCAAGTCTTTCCTTTCTTTCTTACTGGTTTTCTTTTGATTTCAAAATATGTGGCGGAGAAATGTGTACAGGGGACAAAGTGTGACATTTGATGAACCCCCCGCCCAGTCAAACAGCCTTTATTCCCATCTTCAATATTTTTATAACAAATAAACAAAAGTGTTCAAAGAAAATGGAAGAAAACACACAATTTTTGAAATTGCCCTATAATTTTTTTTTTCTCCCAGGTTTGCTCGCAGCAGTGTCCGGGAGATTAATCTTTAATTCCTGCAGAATCCTGGAGGGTTGGCGACTCTACCATGGCCCCACACACCTCATATACTAAATGCTCATATACTAAATGCTCATATACTAAATACCTTATATGCTTGCCACTTTAATTCTCCGTCTCACTGCCACTCAGACCTCTCTGTCCTCGGCCTCCTACACTGTTCCGATGCAGCTCAACGCAAACTCGATGAACAGCACCTCATCTTCCTACTAGATACTTTACAGCCCTCTGGCCTTAAGATTGTCATTGACAATCCTGAGCACAGAGGTTGGTAAAGACAGGGAGTGAACCTCTAACAGAGTGAGGACATCCAACTGGCAAGTGTGGGAATTCACTGGTAAGTAGTAAGTGTGTTTTATAGACAGGTTAAGTGAGTGGGCAAGAAGGTGGCAGATGGGGTATAATGTGGGGAAATGTGAAGTTATTCACTTTGGTAGGAAGAATAGAAAAACAGAATATTGTTTAAATGGTGAGAAACTATTAAATGTTGCTGTTCAGAGAGATTTGGGTGCCCTCGTACAAGAAACACATAAAGTTAGCGTGCAGGTACAGCAAGCAATTAGGAAGGCAAATGGCATGTCGGCCTTTATTGCAAGGGGGCTCGAGTACAAGAGTAAGGAAGTCTTACTATAATTGTACAGGGCTTTGGTGAGACCTCACCTGCAGTACTGTGCACAGTTTTGGTCTCCTTATCTAAAGAAGGATATACTTGCCTTGGAGGCGGTGCAACGAAGGTTCACTAGATTAATTCCTGGGATGAGAGGGTTGTCCTATGAGGAGAGATTGAGTAGAGTGGGCCTTTACTCTCTGGAGTTTAGAAGAATGAGAGGTGATCTCATTGAAACGTACAAGATGTTGAGGGGGCTTGACAGGGTAGATGCTGAGAGGTTGTTTCCACTGGCTGGAGAGTCTAGAACTAGAGGGCATAGTCACAGGATATGGAGTTGGCCGTTTAAGACTGAGATGAGGAGGAATTTCTTCACTCAGAGGGTTGTGAATCTTTGGAATTCTCTACCCCAGAGGGCTGTGAATGCTCAGTTCATTCAAAACTGAGATCGATAGATTTTTGGACTCTGGGGGAATCAAGTGATCTGGGAATTGGGCGGGAAAGTGGAGTTGAGGTCGAAGATCTGCCATGATCTGATTGAATGGCGGAGCAGGCTCGAGGGGCCCACTCCTGCTCCTATTTCTTACGTTCTTATTTTTATCAAACTGAAATCTAGCTTAGTTTAAACTTAGTTTAGTAACTTTAAAAAGCTGCAAGTCAGTGCTGCTCTTTCAATTGAACAATAAGGAGACACTGGGTTTCTCTTTTTTCTCTAATGGATCTTTGAGTAAAACTGTGAAAGACGCTGGATTGCCCCAGTGTCACAAACCACAAAAACCTATTCAAGCGCGACAAGAATTTTTTTTTGTGATACACCCAATCGTACCAATTAAACTGAATTACACCAAAATTCCATTGTCGTGATCGACTGTGCACTCCAGTCCCTGCGGTGCCCGCCGGTCGGGGAAAGCCTCAAGCGTACTGGCAGACACCGCGTGCTCCTTCTCCAGGGCCACCCGGGCACGGAGAATGCCGCAGAAGAGAGGCAGGCAGTTAGAGCGACCACCCCCCACGGACCTGGTCTAGCCTGGACCTCTAGATGGCCACTTTGGTCAGGCCCAGGAGGAGACCCACGAGGAGACCCTCTGCAAGTCAGTGGCAGTTAGTAGTCAACAGACAATCAGCTGTAAGTAGGTTCCTGACTAGCTGTTCATTATTGTGGCTGGAAGTTAACTAACCAATTGTAACTAGGTTGTGTCAGAAAGGCACATCGTACAAGGATCTTTGCAAAAGCACAGAGCTTGAGAAAGACAGAGAGTGAATTGCTAACTGAGTGAATGAAGACTTTCAACTGGGAATTTGGTGAGTGTGGGAATTAGGTGCAGAGGGGGAAGGAGGTTTTTAAACCAAGGAACTAAAAACAAATCTATCAACTTTTAAACCTTAACTAAAAAAATACATAATATTTTTTTAAACGACTAAGACTGAGCAGAGCATAAAGGGCGAGGCACGAGGAATCAAAGATCAAGAAAAAGTCAGTGATGTCACAAGGCAAGGAGGAGCACTGAGGGTAAGTCAGTAAGTATTTAGTTCATTGGTTAGTGTTTTTAGTGGTTATTGGACATAGACAGACTGGTGAAATGGGCAGACACATGGCAGATGAAATGTAATGCAGAGAAGTGTGAAGTGACACATTTTGGAAGGAAGAATGAGGAGAGGCAATATAAACTAAATGGTACAATTTTAAAGGGGATGCAGGAACAGAGAGACCTGGGGGTGCACATACACAAATCTTTGAAGGTGGCAGGACAAGTTCCTGTTAAAAAAAAAGCATATGGGATCCTGGACTTTATTAATAGAGGCATAGAGTACAAAAGCAAGGAAGTTATGCTAAACCTTTATAAAACACTGGTTAGGCCCCAGCTGGAATATTGTGTTCAATTCTGGGCACCACACTTTAGGAAGGATGTCAAGGCCTTAGAGAGGGTGCAGAAGAGATTTACTAGAGTGGTGCCAGGGATGAGGGACTTCAGTTATGTGGAGAGACTGGAGAAGGTGGGGTTGATCTCCTTAGGACAGAGAAGGTTAAGAGGAGATTTGATGGAGGTGTTCAAAATGATGAACGGTTTTGATAGAGTAAATAAGGAGAAATTGTTTCCAGTGGCAGAAGGGTCGGTAACCAGAGGACACAGATTTAAGGTGATTGGCAAAAGAGCCCGAAGCGACATGAGGAAACATTGTTTTACGCAGTGAGTTGTTATGATCTGGAATGCACTGCCTGAAAGGGCGGTGGAAGCAGATTCAATCGTGACTTTCGAAGGGGAATTGGATAAATAATTGAAGGGGAAAAATTTACAGGGCTTTGTGGAAAGAACAGGGGAATGGGATTAATTCGATAGCTCTTTCAAAGAGCCGGCACAGGCACGATGGGCCGAATGGCCTCCTCCTGTATTGCACCTATTGTGATACTATGACCTTAACCACCTCTCGGGCAGCAAGTGTGGGTAATGGAGGATGGGGCGCACCAAAGCTACTGAGAATGGGGGGGTGGTGGTGGTGGTGCTTGGGACTGGGGTCTCCTGTCCGTACACAGCCGGTAGGTGGTCCGAACCACTGGGGTCTACCTGCCCTTTTCTTCTGCCACATGCCTGGGCAACTGGAGCCTGCCAGATTTTACATTGCTTCCCCCCCCCCTCTGTAACCATTCACACATCCTCTGAGTCTCGGATACATCTCATATTTCTCTAATTATTGCCTCATTTTGTCTTACATCGTTAACACTTCTGTCATTTAATCATCTCCTGTCCTCCACCTAATCACAGACCGTTCTCACCGCCCCCCCTCTTCCTTTTCCCAGGCGTTGTTCCTCCTTTTAAGCTACTCATTTCTAACATCTCCCAAGCCAGACAAAAGATCATCAACCTCAAACGTTAACCCTACCTCCTCTCTCCACAGAGGCTGCCTGTCCTGCAAAGTGTTGGGATTGGACATGGATTTACTGCATCTGTATTTAGGTGTGATTCTGGTTGATGTCTGTGTGTGGGCAGGAGGGAGGGAGGGAGGGGAGTAATTGCAAACAACAGGTTCTGACCTCTTCCAATCCCAGGTCCCAACACTCCAGTTTGCCGCAGTTCCTCCAGAAAGACGGCACCTCCGACACTCAGCACTCCCCCCGCGTAACTGCGGCGTCAACCTGGAATTTTTTGTGCTCGAGTCCCTGGAGTGGGACTCGAAACCCACAGCTTTCTGACTCCGAGGGGAGAGTGCTACCACTGAGTCACAGCTGACACCTTGGTGTGGGACTGGAGTCACATACATGTCAGATGGGGGGAGGACGGCAGGTTTCCTTCCCTAAAAGTGTAAACAATTTTACAACACCAAGTTATAGTCCAGCAATTTTATTTTAAATTCACAAGCTTTCGGAGGCTTCCTCCTTCCTCAGGTAAATGTATTTACATTTACCTGAGGAAGTATTCACATTTACCTGAGGAAGGAGGAAGCCTCCGAAAGCTTGTGGAATTTAAAATAAAATTGCTGGACTATAACTTGGTGTTGTAAAATTGTTTACAATTGTCAACCCCAGTCCATCACCGGCATCTCCACATCATCCCTAAAAGTGGGCATTAATGAACCAGTTGGGTTTTTATGACAATCCCATCGTCACTTTGATACCTGATTTCTATTTGCAACACAAATTTGAATTCTCAACCTGCCACATGCTGGGATTGGAACTCACATTTGGTTGGATGTTAATAGTTCAAGGATTAAACTAGTTTAGTAACATAACCACCACACTAACCTTTCCCCGTTAAAGGGGTTTCACCCACAACCAGTTTCACTGGTAACTCTCACTCTGCAGCCACTGTCACATCCAACACTCACAGGGTTAACAGAAAGTACAAGCGGCCGCCTCCAGGTCGCAATCTGTTTGTGACAGACAGGAGCACCGGGGCTGTGGGGCTCTGCTGGAGGGAGCTGGTATTTGGTTAACCTGAAGGCTCACAGGGGGAAGGCTGCAAACCAGGCAGTGAGCGTTATTTTAAAGGGGGAGAGGGGGACCCGGGACCCTCTCTCTCTCCCACTTAAAGAGCCCGCCGCGATCAAACCTGTTTAAAGAAACTCTGCGAGTCACTCGGTCGGTTTGAGGAAGTGGGAAAGAGAGAGAGAGAGAGAGAGCAGAGGCTGGCTCAGATTCAGCACTGTGTAGAGTGCAAGAGTTCAATTCAAATGACTTGTCCTCTGCTGAAACATCAATCTGGTGGATTCCAATGGAAGTTTTGCTCAGGTACAGTGTTGCTATTTTTAATTTAAAATGTTATCTTGTAAAAGTTAAGACGAATTGAGTTAAGTGCGAATGAAACTGAGATCAACGAGTTTCTACAGAGAGAGTGCGTGTTTTAGAAAACCCTGAACGGTTGCTTGTCTCTCTCTCTCTCTCTCTCATCTCCGCTCGAATGGAAAATGTTCGCCTCCAGATTGTGGAAACAGTGTTTGTCCCGGACACGTGTGGGATTATGTGACCTAAAAGTGACAGTCTGGTTACTGAGTGATTCTCAGATGGAAATTAAACGGGGTGTGTGGGGGTGGAGGGAGGAGGTGATGGGCAAAGTCAGTCGTCACTTTTTTTTAATTTTGAAAATCACTTAAAGAACTTAAGAAAGAAAAGACCATTCACCCCCCCCCCCTCCAATTTGATATCCAACTAAACAAAGACCAGAAAATACTGGAAACACACAGCATCTGTGGAGAGAGAGAAACAGACCAGTTAATGTTGGGAGTGAGGATCCTTCAAAACAGTTCTGAAGAAGGGCCCACACAGAAATGTTGACTGGTGGGTTCTCTCTCTCCACAGATGCAGACTGACCTGCTGAGTGTTTCCAGCATCTTCTGGCTTTTGGTTAAAATTTCCAGCAAATGCCAGTGTGCCTTAACTCTGGAATTCCCGCCCTAAACCTCTCCGCCTCTCTCTCTCCTCCGAGAATGCTCGTTAAAATCTACCTCTTTGGCCACTTTCCTAATTTCTCCATCTTTGGCTCGGTGTCAGTTTTTTGTCTATTTGGGCTTCTGTGAAGAGCCTTGGGATGATTCGCTCCATTAAAAGCGCTGTGTAAGAGCAAGTTGTGATTGATGTTGTATTTGGGTTTTTTGCTTGTATTTTGGAAAGCACCAGTATTTTTGCCTCTAAAATGAAACATAAGAAATAGGAGCAGGAGTAGGTCATACGGCCCCTCGAGCCTGCTCCGCCATTCAATCAGATCATGGCTGATCTTTGACCTCAACTCCACCTTCTCTCCTGATCCCCATATCCTTTGATTCCCCTAGAGTCCAAAAATCTATCCATCTCAGCCTTGAATATATTCAGTGACTGAGCATTCACAGCCCTCTGGGGTAGAGAATTCCAAATATTCACAACCCTCTGAGTGAAGAAATTCCTCCTCATCCCAGTCCTAAATGGCCAACCCCTTATTACTAAGCTGAGATAGAGCTGCCTCTAGTGGATGTCCGGACCGACTGAGCCCAAGAAGTGATTGTGCATTAGATTTACTAACTCAGGCTCCAAAATCACTTGGCCATTCCTCATTTACAGTGGTTGAAATCCGCCCCCTCCCCCCCTCCCCATTCAAATCGGCTTCCTGATTTCAAGCGCCTACCTTATCTCTTTGTGGTCTAAACTTGTCTTCCTTCCTTCCACTTGGTGATCTGTAACTTTACTCCGAGTGTTAGCATCAATTTTTTTCGCCCTGAAGCTGTCTGGCCACTACCTCCGTGAGGCACACGTAATTTAAGAATGGCTGCATCTATTGCCACCACTATGGTGGCAGCGGCACATTCTGGTATTGCCACCAACAGGATGTGGGAGGAGAGTACTCACCCAACTCTCTGTCTGGAATGTGTAATTTGATCCAGTTATTGTCAGGCAGGCTACAGAGTTCAGACAAGGCACAAAGCCAACACTACTGAGTTCAGGGAGCGCACGGCGCTGACCCTCCCGAGTTCAGGGAGCGCACGGCGCTGACCCTCCCGAGTTCAGGGAGCGCACGGCGCTGACCCTCCCGAGTTCAGGGAGCGCACGGCGCTGACCCTCCCGAGTTCAGGGAGCGCACGGCGCTGACCCTCCCGAGTTCAGGGAGCGCACGGCGCTGACCCTCCCGAGTTCAGGGAGCGCACGGCGCTGACCCTCCCGAGTTCAGGGAGCGCACGGCGCTGACCCTCCCGAGTTCAGGGAGCGCACGGCGCTGACCCTCCCGAGTTCAGGGAGCGCACGGCGCTGACCCTCCCGAGTTCAGGGAGCGCACGGCGCTGACCCTCCCGAGTTCAGGGAGGAAGGGGTGAGGCCATGGAGGGATTTCAACATGAGGATGAGAATTTTAAAATTGAGGCGTTCCCGGACCGGGAGCCAATGTAGGTCAGCGAGCACAGGGGTGATGGGTGAACGGGACTTGCTGCGAGTTAGGGTACAGGCAGCAGAGTTTTGGATGAGCTCAAGAATATTGAGTGTGGAAGATGGGAGGCCGGCCAGGAGAGCATTGGAATAGTCAAGTCTAGAGGTAACAAAGGCATGGATGAGGGTTTCAGCAGCAGATTGGGTTGAGGCGGGGCGGAGACGGGCGATGTTATGGAGGTGGAAGTGGGCGGTCTTGGTGATGGAGTGGATATGTGATCGAAAGTTCATCTCAGGGTCAAATCGGACTCCAAGGTTGCAAACGGTCTGGTTCAGCCTCAGTCGGTGGCCAGGGAGAGGGATGGAGTCGATGCCTGGGGAATGGAGTTTGCAGCGGGGACTGAAGACAATGGCTTCGGTCTTCCCAATATTTAGTTGGAGGAAATTTTTGCTCATCCAGTACTGGATGTCTGACAAGCAGTGTGACAAATGAGAGACAGTGGAGGGATCGAGGGAGGTGGTTGTGAGGTAGAGCTGGGTGTCCTCAGTGTACATGTGGAATCTGATGTCGTGTTTTTGGATGTTGTCGCCGAGGGGCAGCGTGTAGATGAGAAACAGGAGGGGGCCAAGGAGAGACCTTGGGGGACTCTAGAGGTAACGGTGTGGGAGTGGGAAGAGAAGCCATTGCAGGTGATTCTCTGGCTACGACTGGATAGATAAGAATGGAACCAGGCGAGGGCAGTCCCACCCAGCTGGACAACAGAGGAGAGGCGTTGGAGGAGGACGGTGTGGTCAACTGTGTCAAAGGCTACAGACAGGTGGAGAAGGGTGAGGAGGGATAGTTTATAACAGTCACATGGGATGGCATTTGTGACTTTGATAAGGGCCGTTTCAGTACTGTGGCAGGGGCAGAAACCTGATTGGAGAGGTTCAAAGATGCGGGAAAGATGGACATGCATTTGGGAAGCGACAACGCGTTCAAGGATTTTGGAGAGGAAAGGGAGGTTGGAGATGGGGCGGCAGTTTGCAAGGACAGAGGGGTCAAGGGTGGGTTTTTTGAGGAGGGAGGTGATGACGGCAGATTTAAAGGGGAGGGGGAACAGTACCTGAGGAGAGGGAACTGTTAAAAATATCAGCTAACGTGGGGGCCAGGAAGGGAAGTTCGGTGGTCAGCAGTTTGGTGGGAATAGGGTCGAGGGAGCAGGCATCCACGAGAATGATTGTGAGGGTCAGGGTTAGTTTCCTGCAAACAAGCTAAAATGTGATTGAGTGTTTTTGAAATTGTTTTTTCACAGACCCTGGGTTCCAGCGGGAGGGCTCGTTATTGTCTCGATGCCCAGAACCGGGAACTGTTCATAATCTGCAGCTCTGACAGTTCGTATTGAGTCAGGAGACCAATGGGGCTTAGGGGCTTCGAGTCTGGGGACTCTGGCAGAAGTCAGGGCTTCGGGTCAGGGAGACCAGCTGAAGTCAGGGCTTTGGGTCAGGGAGACCAGCAAGAGTAAGGCCTTTAGGCCTAACTGACTGAGTGGGAGCCGGGGTCTCAGGCCTGTGGGACTGGCTGGAGTCATGGCTCTGGGTCTGTGGGACTGGCTGGAGTCAGGGCTTCGGGTCCTGGAGACCAGCTGGAGTCAGGGTTTCAGGTTTGTGGGACCAGCAGCAATCAGGGCTCAGAGTCTGGAATTCCCTTCCTAAACCTCTCTGTCTCTCTACTTCTCTCTCCTCCTTTAAGTCGCTTCTGAAAACCTACTTCTTTGACCTGTCCTAATATCTCCTATTTTTTTTTATTCGTTCATGGGATGTGGGCGTCGCTGGCGAGGCCAGCATTTATTGCCCATCACTAATTGCCCTCGAGAAGGTGGTGGTGAGCCGCCTTCTTGAACCGTTGCAGTCCGTATGGTGAAGTTTCTCCCACAGTGCTGTTAGGAAGGGAGTTCCAGGATTTTGACCCAGCGACAATGAAGGAATGGCGATATATTTCCAAGTCAGGATGGTGTGTGACTTGGAGGGGAACAAGCAGGTGGTGTTGTTCCCATGTGCCTGCTGCTCTTGTCCTTCTAGGTGGTAGAGGTCGTGGGTTTGGGACGTGCTGTCGAAGAAGCCTTGGCGAGTTGCTGCAATGCATCCTGTGGATGGTACACACTGCAGCCACGGTGCGCCGGTGGTGAAGGGAGTGAATGTTTAGGGTGGTGGATGGGGTGCCAATCAAGCGGGCTGCTTTGTCCTGGATGATGTCGAGCTTCTCGAGTGTTGTTGGAGCTGCACTCATCCAGGCAAGTGGAGAGTATTCCATCACAGTCCTGACTTGTGTCTTGTAGATGGTGGAAAGGCTTTGGGGAGTGGCTCGGTGTCAAAATTTGTTTGATAATCTCTCCTGTGAAACACCTTGGGATGTTTTACCTCGTTAATGGCGTTATATAAATGCAAGTTGTTGTTGTTGGGAGACCAGTAGGAATCAGGGCCAGCTGCCAAAAAACTTTTCAACAATA
This sequence comes from Heptranchias perlo, assembly GCF_035084215.1. NCBI lineage: Eukaryota > Metazoa > Chordata > Chondrichthyes > Hexanchiformes > Hexanchidae > Heptranchias > Heptranchias perlo. The sequence continues at coordinate 7,746,948 of NC_090328.1, forward strand.
CATCACATTTAAAAATCTGTTTTAGTGATGTTGGTTGAGGGATAAATATTGGCCAGGACACCTGGGAGAACTCTTCTGCTCTTCTTCAAAATAGTGCCATGGCTTCTTTTATATCCATCCTGAGAGGGCAGATGGTGCCTTGATTTCATCCAAAAGACAGCACCTCTGACAGTGCAGCATGCCTTCAGTACTGCACTAGGAGTGTCAGCCAGGATTATGCATTCAAGTTTCTGGAGTGGGATTTGAACCCATAACCTTCTAGATCTTAGAGGTAAGAGTGCTACCCACTGCGCCACAATCTAATTGAATGGTGGAGCACACTCGAGGGGCTGAATGGCCTAGTCTTGATCCTACGTTACTAGATGTGGGGGAGATCATGATTGGTGGTTTTTGGGAGCTTGATTTCTTAATCAAAATAGACCAAGGAAACTTACTGTGTCGGACTAAGTAAAGGAAAAACTCTCCATTCTCCATCAGTCTGCTGAAGGCGGTGGGGGGGGTCTCACTGTATAGCGTTAGTTATTGTTTCCTGAGGGGGGTGGGGGTGTTTACGTTTGAATGTGGAAGTGATGATGATTGACTGTGGGCTGGTTGGAGAGTGGAAGGTGATGTGTTGCGGTTGTTGGCCTTGAGTTTGGCCTCCTCACCCCAACCCCCCCCCCCCCCACCCCACCCCCTGTATCTTGGTTTACGGTCAGACCCTTCCGTTAGTGAATAATCAAGCAGGTCTTGGCCTTCTTCCTGCCCGCCTGGCTCTCGGGAATCACCATCGCGGAAGGAACCGGAGCTTCACGGGGCAGACGGTTGGCATCTGTGCCACAACCAGAGTTCGTCCAATGACTCAGACTTTCCCAGTGCCGTCCTGGTGTCTCAGATTTCCTGTTACTCGCGTCACCAGCTCTGCAGAGAGAGATTCTCTCATCGGTGGTAATGTCACTGAAACCACATCTCTCAACCATTCCCCAACCTCCCCCTCCCTCAACCCCAATCATGATCTCCCCCACTTCTAGTAACATATGATCAAGACTAGGCCATTCAGCCCCTCGAGTGTGTTCCGCCATTCCATTAGATCATGACTGATCTGTGGCTCAGTGGGCAGCACTCTTACCTCTGAGGTCAGAAGGTTGTGGGTTCAAGTCCCACTCCAGAAACTTGAGTATATAATCCTGGCTGACACTCCCAGTGCAGTACCGAAGGCATGATGCACTGTCAGAGGTGCTGTCTTTTGGACGAAATCAAGGCACCATCTGCCCTCTCAGGATGGATATAAAAGATCCCACGGCACTGTTTTGAAGAAGAGCAGAAGAGTTCTCCCCGGTGTCCTGATCAATATTTATCCCTCAACCAACATCACTAAAACAGATTATCTGGTCATCATCACAATGCAGTTTGTGGGATCTTGCTGTGCACAATTTGGCTGCTGCGTTTCCTACAACAGTGACTACACTTCAAAGTACTTCATTGGCTGTAAAGCGCTTTGGGACATCCTGAGGTTGGGGAAGGCGCTATATAAATGCAAGTCTTTCTTTTTTTTTTCAACTCCATCTGCTTGCCTTAGTTCTGTAACCCTTAATACTCTCGCCTAACAAAAATCTATCAAATTCTCCGGAAAGTTCTGGCTTTTTGCTGGGGTTCCCATTCTACACGTGCCTCACCCTAAAGTCAGTGTGAGTGAGACTCGGCAGACTATTTAACCATCGGGGCATCATAGATGGATCCGACCCCATGGTCCAGCGGCATTCGTCCTTTTCCAGCAGGTCCTTTCCATCCGTCTTTTCCTGCAGAAGCCACTGGATGGCAATCGGGAGCAGGAGGCTGCCGTCAACCACGCCTGGAGACCACGCTGCTGTGAGTGACTGAGATAGATTTTACACATTCGTGTCATGAAACTGCCCTCCACTCACTGCATTTTTGGCGGAGGATTAATCCTGCTGCGCTCAGGAGACTCCGTTTGCTGTTGTTTCGGCCATGAGTTCAGAAACTCTCAAGTCCCGCCCCTGCCTCCAAATCATTGGCTGACACAGTGGTGTCAATATTCACTCTGATTTCTTTTGTTTGTTTGTGACCCTCCCCTCTCTCTAACCTAATATTCCAACTGCTGCCCCATCAGAGATCAGCTGAGTCAAATATTAACAAAGCATTTTTTTTTTTTAAAAAGGAGCTCGGGCTGCAGCAGATGTAGCACTCTCTGTCATTCGAATGTATCCCAGTGTCCAACGTACGGCCCTCGGATGTTTGTCCAACACCGGTCGGCTCGAGGGACATGGCCGGACCAAAGCAAAAAGAGGGTTTTTTTTTTAAGGAAACCACAGCACGACCACAAAGGACTTGTGCAAGCGTGAGGCTCGACACGCAAGCGTGAGGCTCGACACGCATGCGTGAGGCTGGACACGCATGCGTGAGGCTGGACACGCAAACACTCCGAAAATTGAGCCACAAATAGAACACGATGGGGTGCGACCCTGATAAGCAGCCGTGTCGCTGAGCGTTTCTCTGTGTTTCTCTCTCGAAGTGTCTGCCTCACCTCTGAGTCAGAAGGTCATGGGTTCAAGCCCCACTCCAGAGACTTGAGCACAAAATCTAGGCTGACACTCCCAGTGCAGGACTGAGGGAGTGCTGCACTGTCGGAGGTGCCGTCTTTTGGACGAGACGTTAAAACGAGGCCCTGTCGGACTTATCAGCTGGATGTAATAGATTCCACGGCCACTATTTCGAAGAAGAGCAGGGCAGTTCTCTGCTCTTGTTCTGGATTCCCCCCACCAGACGAAATAGTTTCTTTAATCAATCCCTTAATCATTTTAAATATCTCGATTGGATCACCCCTCAACCTTCTAAACTCAGGGGAATGCAAGCCAACTTTATGCATCCTCATAATTTAACCCTTCAAGTCTGGTTATCATCCTGGTGAAACAGTCGGATGCTGTAACTGGGGGTGGGGGGCAGGGAGGGGGGGAACTGAATGTTGCCTCGGGATGGGCAGAATGGCCTCCCCCATTCATATCTACCTTGGCTGAAAAATTATCTTCCGATGCACTTTTTTGGATTTCATCGATGTCTCTCAGTGGTCTGTTTTGAGTGGGAAATAATGGGGACTGCTGCCCAAATTCCCGATGGGTGCCCCCCACGGGTGAGGCTCCCTCATCAGGAGCGCAGTTCCGTAAATCGGCCCAAAAACAGCGCGCAGAGGGAACCTCTCTGCCCAGGTGACCCTTTGGGACTTCCTTTCTTGCTTTAATTATTCTTTCCTCTCTCCCCTTTCCTTCAAAATGCCAATCCCGTCGCAAAGCCGAGGCACTGCCCCCAGCGCAGTACGCATTGCAGGTTGTGGTGCGTGCTTAAAATGCGTAACAAATAGGGGAAAATAATAGTTGCATTTTCTTCAAAAATAGGCTTTACGCGAAGTAGGATTGAGCAACAGTGAGTGCAGCAAGGATGTTTGATATTGTCACTTTCAGTTCAGCAGCTCCTCCCCAGAATTACAGTAACTGGAAGTGACAGTCAAACGGCTTTGACTTCTTACAACGTGGCTTTCCCCTCAAGTGTCAGATTTCTGTACAGCCGAGCCTTCAGTTTATATCTGACCTGACCCCCCCCCCCCCGCCCCGCCGTCACCGTCTGCCTTTTCTCGAGGTTCAGGCGGGTGTTAAAATCCGATGGCAATGTTCGATAAAGAGCAAAGAGTTCTCCCCGGTGTCCTGGCCAACACTCACCCCTCAACCAACACCACCCAACAAAAAAAAACCAAACCGGTTAACTGGTTTAAAACCGGAAAATGCCGGAGAAGCTCAGCAGGTGAGGCAGCATGTGTGGAGAAAGACCCAGAGTTAACGTTTCAGGTCGATGACCCGTCGTCAGAACTGGAAGATGTCACAGTTTTTAGAGTCAGAGAATCATAGAAGTTTACAACATGGAAACAGGCCCTTCGGCCCAACATGTCCATGTCGCCCAGTTTATACCACTAAGCCAGTCCCAATTTCCTGCACTTGGCCCATATCCCTCTATACCCATCTTACCCATGTAACTGTCCAAATGCTTTTTAAAAGACAAAATTGTACCCGCCTCTACTACTGCCTCTGGCAGCTCGTTCCAGACACTCACCACCCTTTGAGTGAATAAATTGCCCCTCTGGACCCTTTTGTATCTCTCCCCTCTCACCTTAAACATCGTATAAGATATGCGATTTGAGAACCTTTTCATTCATTCATCTGACGAAGGAGATAATCTCCGAAAGCTTGTGATTTTAAAATAAATTTGTTCGACTATAACCTGGTGTTGTAAGATTCCTTACATTTGTCCACCCCAGTCCATCACCGGCATCTCCACATCACCTTAAATCTAAGCAAGCACAGGGCCAGGGAAAGGGGGCAAGGGAATGGGGGAGGGGAGGAGATTAACTGGTTATTCGTCTCATTGATCATAGAAGCATACAGCACAGAAGGAGGCCATTCAGCCCATCGTGCCTGTGCCGGCCGGCTCTTTGAAAGAACTATCCAATTAGTCCCACTCCACCCCTGCTCTTTCTTCCATAGCCCTGCAAATTTACATCAAGTTTATAATATCAGTTATAAATCAAGTAAACATCCAATTCCCTTTTGAAAGCTACTGAGATCTTGTGTGAAAAATGCCTTCTGCATTTTCCTACGTAACAACAGTGACTGTGCTTTGTCAGTATTTAATTGGAAGCACCAATTAGGCAAGTTTGTTCTTACATGAGTTGTCGGGGGTGAGAGGGCAGACCTGGAGGGGACTAAATAAAGACAACGGATAACTGGGAGTGGTACAATGAGACAAAGAAAAAATATAACAGCAGGAAACGCCGAGTGCTAGCTTTATTTATAAATACATCTGTTATCTTCAAAATAAAGTGGTCAGTGTCCCTGTCTGTCGGATTGTTCTAATGTTTGCCCTTGATATGCTCAAAAAAAAAGTCTGCCTTCAAATAAAAGTTTGGTGTTCAATTGATTAAAAAGAAAAGAAAGACTTCCGTTTTTATAGCGCCTTTCACAACCTCAGGATGTCCCAAAGTGCTTTACAGCCAAAGAAGCACTTTTTGGAGTGTAGTCACTGTTGTAATGTAGGAAATGTGGCAGCGAGTTTGCACACAGCAAGCTCCCACAAATAGCAATGTGATAATAACCAGATAATAGCAAATAATTTTAGTGATGTCAGTTGAGCGATAAATATTGGCCAGGACATCGGGGAGAGCTCCCCTGCTCTTCTTCGATGTAGTGGCCGTGGGATCTTTTACATCTGCCTGAGAGGGCAGATGGGGCCTCGGTTTAAAGTCTCATCGGAAAGACGGCCCCTCCAACAGTGCAGCACTCCGTCAGTACTGGCACTGGAGTGTCAGCCTAGATTTTGTACTCAAGTCTCTGGAGTATGAGTATACTGCTGCTAAACGATGTTACCACCAGTGATCTAGGACACAGGGTCATAGTGTTAGATTTGAACGCTCCCCCTCCCTGCACTATGGGGCGTTGCTGCAGAATAGCCATGGAAAGCAGGCACTTTAATAAAACAAAAGCACTTCCATTCACACAGCACCTCACATATCCTGCCCCACCGTGTCTCACAGCCAGTGCAATACTCTTTAATTGCAGTCACTGTTGCTGTGGGACATATGGGGCAGCCAGTTTGCACAGTAAGATCCCACCAACTGCAGATGAGGTGAATTTAAGGTTGATTTTTTTTTTAATGTGGTTGAGCAAACCACCTTGGTCAGAACATCTTCCTGTTCTTCTTTGCATAACGTGGGATCGGTTAATCTGTTACATACACATACACTGTGCATGAACTGGGTTTAAAGTCTTGTCTGAAAGATGACACTTCCAACAGTATAGCACACTCCCTCAGTACTGCACTGGAGTATCAGCCTAGGTTATGAGCTGAGGTGCTGGAGCAGAGCTTTGAACACACACACAATCTCCTGGCGAGAATGCTACCAAAAGAGGTGAGGTAGACCTCAGTAGTTCTTGCACTGTCGGCTGGATTTAGAACGATAAACGGGCCAACTGCCCCTCGTTCCAGGTACAGTACAGTCCCACTTAGTCTAGTTTTTAGCTTAAACTTTACTAAGCAGTTAATACTATGTGTAAACAAAAGAGAGAGATCAGTGGTTAGACCCTGATCAGTAGTGCAACAATGTGATCACATCACCCATTGCATCATTGTGTTCCCTGCTCTTCACAGACTTGATCAGGTAGGGTTGCCAACTCTGGTTGGGAGTATTCCTGGAGGTTTCATCACATGACCTCATGCCACGAAATGTCCCGCCCCCACACTCCCACCATTGGTCCATCCTCCAGCCCACCCGCCTTCCCCAGGCCAATTGGAAAGCAAACAGACTCTTTGTTACATAATTGGATTTATCTTGATTGTTAGTGAAACCGCCCTTTGTTTCCCCATCTTCAATATTTTTATCACTAATAAAGAAAATGGAATAAAAGCCACAATTTTATTTAATGCCCCCTGTGATTTTTCTCTTGGGCGTTGTTCGCAGCAAGTGTCCTGGAGATTAATCTTCAATTCCTGGAGACCCCAGGACAATTCTGGAGGGTTGGCAACCCTATGATCAGAGGTAGTCATGATCCAGCTGTGCAGTGTTCCGATTGGATCACACCTTGGGTACTGAGTCCAGCTCTGGTTGTCAAGGCACGAGTGAGACATTCAAACCGCGGGAGGCGGTGCAGAGAAGAGCCGCGAGGCAGATTCCCCCTCTCCCCATCGTCCCCCTTCTCCCCACACCCGTGAGGGCAGACTGGAGAGAGCCGGGCTTCTCAACCAACAAAGGAGGCGCCTGAGACGTGATCCCACAGAGTTTTATAAGATTGTTAAGGGTATAGAAAAAGTTAACCTGGAATATTAGTGTAAATTAAACTGTAGGAGTGGAACTAGGGGACACAGGTAAAAACTAGCAAAAGGTAATTTTAGGACTAATATCAGGAAATTCTTCCTCACACACAGAAAGTGATCAACATGTCGAATAAACTTCCTGATAGAGTAGATCAGAAACCCTGGAATCATTTAAGAAGCGACTGGATGTTCCAATGTAGGGGGAGGAGTTAGGATCTGTCTGGAAGGGTGACTGGATCATTATTCAAGTACTCCAGTGGCATTACGTGATGGCCCCTTAATTTAAATATTTGTGGGGTCCGACCGAGCCCTGTGCCCGGGCTCCCAGTGCCCTCTGTGAAGGCTGGCCTCATGGGAGGGGGGAGCAGTGGGCACTTTAGGCACATTGCAGGCTGCAGGCCCCCTATAGCTGATTACCTGGGCAGTGGACACCTGATTCGCTTCAACATTATCAGCCCCACGGAGTTACAGGCGCAGAAAAATTACGGAGAGAGAGAGAGACACACACACTTAAAGACAATTTATCATCACCTCTGTGCACCAATAAAAGGATCAATTAACAAAACATCTTGCATTTATATAGCACCTTTCCCAGCCTCGGGACGTCCCAAAGTGCTTCCCAATCAATGAAGTACTTTTGAAGTGTAGTTACTGTTGTAATGTAGGAAATGCTGCAGCTAATTTGTGCACAGCAAGATCCCACAAACAGCAATGTGATAAATGACCTGATCATCTATTTTTTTAGAGATGTTGGTCGAGGGATAAATATTAGCCAGGACACTGGGGAGAACTCCCCTGCTCTTTGAATAGGGCCATTCGATAGCTTTTATGTTCACCTGAATAGACAGATGGGACTTAATTTTAACGTCTCATCTGAAAGACGGCACCTCCAGCAGTGCAGCACTCCCACAGTAATGCACTGAAGTGGCAGCCTGGATTATGTGTTTAAGTCCTTGGAGCAACAGTGAAAAGATTTACTGTCAGAGCTAATTGGACTGGGGTCAGGTTTTGTGAATTCTGCTTGTGTTTACAAAACGTGATTGTGTTGTTAATCATTTACATGTCCAAACTTCAGCCACGTGTGACCCTTGAACCCTATAAATCTGCTCCATGAAGCCCAGGTGTTGCAGTCCTATTTTGCGTCTCTATTACTAATTTGCTGGTTTATCCTCTTTGAATTTATTTAATAGAATTACCTAAAATCTACGGCATGGAAACAGGCCATTCGGCCCAACTGGTCTATGCCGGTGTTAATACTCCACACCAGCCTCCTCCCAATCTAATTACCTCTTCCTACCCTGCCCCCTGTATCACTCTATTCCCGTCTCCCTCTTGTAGCCTCCCCTTAAATACATCAACGCTCTCTGCTTCAACCAGTCCATCCGGGCAGCGAGTTCCACATTCTCGCCACTCTCTGTGAAAAGAGAGTCTGGGAGGGAGAGAAAGGGCTGTTCTTCGAACTGTTGCAAGACCTGTTAGTATCAGCAATTTGAGCAGCTATACGGAAATGGATAGGTTTAGACCTTATCTGTACCCGCCACCGAGGTTCTATGATACATATCCAGCCCACAAAGACCAAACACCTCCAGGCGCCTGATTTACACATTCAGCATAATGCTCGTGGTATTTGAGCTGGAGCCTCCAATTCTTTTTTACATCAGCAGAATTTACACTGTGTTCCTGTTTTTAAAAAAAATCCAGCCTTGTTTAGTTCAGTTTTTAACACAACATTAAATAGGGTGGATAGAGAGAAACTATTTCCGCTGGTTGGGGAGTCTAGGACTAGGGGACACAGTCTAAAAATTAGAGCCAGGACTTTCAGGAGTGAAATTAGGAAACACTTCTACACGCAAAGGATGGTAGAAGTTTGGAACCCACTTCCACAAACAGCAATTGATACTAGCTCATAGGAATATAGGAACATAGGAACAGGAGTAGGCCATTCAGCCCCTCGTGCCTGCTCCGCCATTTGATAAGATCATGGCTGATCTGTGATCTAACTCCATATACCTGCCTTTGGCCCATATCCCTTAATAACTTTGGTTGCCAAAAAGCTATCTATCTCAGATTTAAATTTAGCAATTGAGCTAGTATCAATTGCCGTTTGCGGAAGAGAGTTCCAAACTTCTACAACCCTTTGTGTGTAGAAATGTTTTCTAATCTCGCTCCTGAAATGTTAAATCTGAGATTGATGGATTTTTGTTAACCAAAGTTATTAAGGGATATGGGGATAAGGCGGGTCTATGGAGTTAGGTCACAGATCAGCCATGATCTCATTTAATGGTGGAACAGGCTCGAGGGGCTAAATGGCCTACTCCTGTTCCTATCTTCCTATGTTCCTAGCACCTAGACATTCATTAGAACCAGGGAGGGTTCAACACACAAAGCTTCAGTGTATCGGGGGGGGGGGTGCGTTTTGCAAAGCAAAAGACAGGCTCTGATATGAGTCCTTCATGGTGTGTCGCCTCCCTAGTGCCAGCGTAAAGGACATCACTGAGAGGGTGCAGAACATTTTGAGGGGGGAAGGGGAAAAGCCAGAAGTCGGTGTCCATGTGGGAACCAATGACATGGGAAGGAAAAGGTTCGAGGTCCTGCAGTCAGAATTTCAGGAGCTAGGGAGGAAGTTAAAAAGCAAGAGATCAAAGGTAGTAATCTCTGGATTACTCCCAGTGCCACGTGCAGGAAGTTACAGGCGAGTCACATGAGTATAGGAATAGTGGGATAAGACAGGTTAATATGTGGCTGGAGCAATGGTGCAGGAGGGAGAGCTTCAGATTCCTGGGGCATTGGGACCAGTTCTGGGACAGGACGAATCTGTTCAAGATGGACGGGTTGCACCTCAACAGAGCTGGGACCAATATCTTCGCAGGGAGGTTAACTAGTGCTGTGGGGGAGGATTTAAACTAATTTGGCAGGGGGATGGGCACCAGGATGAAACACTAGAGAGGAGAAACAAGGTGCACAGAGGACTGGGAGGGACAAGTAGCACTAGAGTAAAGAACAGTTCAGAAATAGGAGGGATCAGACAGGGGGCAAATGCGAGGCAATCTAAGATGAGTTTGGAGTGCATGTGCGTAAATGCAACGCAGCGTGGTAAATAAGGTTGGTGAGCTGTAGGCACAAGTCGCCACATGGGACTATGGGACCTGGCTCAAAGAAGGGGGTACTTAATATTCCTGGCTAGAACGTACTCAGAAAAGATAGGGAAGGAAAGAAAAGGGTGGGGGGGTGGGTGGCAGTATTGATCAAAGAAACTATCATAGCACTGGAAAGGGATATTGTAGTTGAGGGGTCAAAAGACAGAATCTAGTTGGTTAGAATTAAGGAACAATAAAGGAACTATTATACTTTTGGGTGTATACTATAGGTCACCAAATAGTGGGAAGGAGATAGAGGAGCAAATTTGCAGGCAAATTATGGAAAGATGCAAGAACTATAGAGTAGTGATAATGGGGGACTTCAGTTATCCTAATATAGACTGGGATAGTAACAGTGTTAAGGGCAACAAGGGGGAGGAATTCCTGAAATGTATTCAAGAGAACTTTCTTGATCAATGTATTTCCAACTCAACGAGGAAGGAAGCAGTACTGGATCTAGTTCCGGAGAATGAAGTGGGTCAGGTGGAGCATTTGGGGAACAGTGATCATAATATCATTAGGTTTAGAATAGTAATGGAAAAGGACAAGGAACAATCAAATGTGAAAATACTTAACTGGAGGAGGGTTAATTTCAGTGAGTTAAAGAGGGATCTTGCCCCGGTGGATTGGAATCAAAAATTGGTAGGCAAAACAGTAAATGAACAATGGGAGGCCTTCAAGGAGGAGTTGGTTCGGGTACAGAGTAGACACATCCCTACGAGGGGGAAAGGAAGGGCATCCAAAGCTAGAGCTCCCTGGATGACTGAAGATATAGAGATTAAAAGGAAACAAAAAGGAGGCTTATGACAAATGTAAGGTCATAGTACAGTAGAGAACCAAGCTAAACACAGAAAGTACAGAGGAGATGTAAAAGAAGGGAATAAGAGGGGAATAAGATGAGAATAGATTACCAGCTAATGTAAAAGGGAACCCAAAAATCCTTTATAAACATAGAAATCGTAAAAGGGGAGTCAAAAGAACGGTGGGACTGATTAGGGACAAAAAAGGAGATCTTCTTGTGGAGGCAGAGGGCGTGGCTGAGGTACTGAATGAATACTTTGCATCGGTCTTCACTAGAGAAGAGGATGCTGCCATTCTAGCAGTAAAGGAGGAGGTAGTAGCGATATTGGATAGGATAAAAATAGATAAAGAGGAGGTACTTAAAAGATTGGCAGTACTCAAAGTAGAAAAGTCACCCAGTCCAGATGGGATACATCCTCGGTTATTGAGGGAAGTAAGGGTGGAAATTGTAGAGGCTCTGGCCACAATCTTCCAATCCTCCTTCGATATGGGGGTGGTGCCAGAAGACTGGAGGATTGCAAAAGTTACATACCTGTTCAAAAAAGGGGAGAGGGATAAACCCAGCAATTACAGGCCAGTCAGCCTAACGTCAGCGGTGGGGAAACTTTTAGAGATAATAATCCGGGACAAAATTAATTGTCACTTAGAAAAGTATGGGCTAATAAATGAAAGTCAGCACGGATTTGTTGAAGGAGAATCATGTTTGACGAACTTGATTGAGTTCTTTGATGTAGTAACAGAGAGGGTTGATGAGGGTAGTGCGGTTGATGTTGTGTATATGGACTTTCAAAAGGCGTTTGATAAATGACAACTTAATGGGCTTGTCTGCAAAATTAAAGCCCATGGGATTAAAGGGACAGTGGCAACATGGATACAAAATTGTTTGAGGGATAGAAAGCAGAGAGCAGTGGTGATAGGTTGTTTTTTTCCAGACTGAGATTGAAGGAAAGTATACAGTGGTGTTCCCCAGGGGTCAGTATTAGGACCACTGCTCTTTTTGATATATATTAATGACCTGGACATGGGTATAGAGGGTATAATTTCAAAGCTTGCCGATGACATGAAACTCGGAAATGTAGTAAACAATGTGGAGGATAGTAACAGACTTCAGTAGGACATAGACAGATTGGTGAAATGGGCAGACACATGGCAGATGAAATTTAACACAGAGATGTGTGAAGTGATACATTTTGGTAGGAAGCATAAGGAGAGGCAATAAAAACTAAATGGTGCAATTTTAAAGGGAATGCAGGAACAGAGAGACCTGGGGATGTATGAACACAAATCTTTGAAAGTGGTAGGACAAATTGAGACGGCTGTTTAAAAAAGCATATAGGATCCTGGCTTTTATTAATAGAGACGTAGAGTACAAAAGCAGGGAAGTTATGCTAAACCTTTATCAAACACTGGTTAGGCCTCAGCTAGAGTATTGTGGTTCAATTCTGGGCACCACACTTTAGGAAGGATGTCAAGGCCTTAGGGAGGGTGCAGAAGAGATTTACTAGAATGGTGCCAGGGATGAGGGACTTCAGTTTTATGGAGAGATTGGAGAAGCTGGGGCTGTTCTCTTTACAGCAGAGTAGGTTAAGGGGAGATTTGAGAGAGGTGTTCAAAATCAGGAACGGTTTCGATAGAGTAAATAAGGAAAAACTGCTTCCCATGGCAGAAGGGTCAAGAACCAGAGGTCACAGATTTAAGGTGATTGGCAAAAGAACCAGAGGCAACATGAGGAAACATTTTTTTTTATGCAGCGAACTGTTGTGATCTGGAATTCACAGCCTGAAAGGGCGGTGGAAGCAGATTCAATAATAACTTTCAAAATGGAATTGGATAAATACTTGAAGGGAACAAGTTTTGCAGGGCTATGGGGAAAGAACAGGGGGAGTGGGACTAATTGGAATAGCTCTTTCAAAGAGCCAGCACAGGCACGATGGGCCAAATGGCCTCCTTCTCTGACACTATACTATTTACTTATTTTGTGTGAATTCATGTTTCCTCAGTGCACCTGCAAAAGCCCTTGTTTGCATTTAATGAGTCGTCACGTCTCGATGTCACAATTGTTTTCTTCTTTCTTTCCTGCGTGGTGAATCAGTGAATGCCGGGCCTGAGGTCGGGTTCTGAAAAATGCTATTTGTGTTTAGGAAAACACTATTATCTGATTAATCATTTACATCGATCGATCGTTATTTTTCAGGTTCTTTATATTATAGCTAGTGTTGCCAACTCTGGTTGGACATATTCCTGGAGGTGTCAACACGTGACCTGCTGCCTCCAACCGCCCCCCCCCCTTACACTCCTGCCATTGGTTGCCCAACACCCCTATACTTGCAGTGCCCCTCCTTCCCATGGCCAATTAGAAAGGGAATAGAATCTTCATTGCCTGATTGGATGATTCTTGTCTGTCGGTCAAACAGCCTTTTATTCCCCCCTGTCTAATATTTTTATATCTAGTAAACAAAAGTGTTCAAAGAAAATTTTAAACAGCACGATTTTTAATGCCCCTATGATTTTTCTCCCCGTGTTTGCTCGCAGCAGTGTCCCGGAGATCAGTCTTTAATTCCTAGAGACTCCAGGGCAATCCTGGAGGGTTGGCAACTCTAATTACAGCCCAAAGTTGTCACACTATAACCTTCAGTGATGTCTGTGCAGAGCCCCAGTGAAAAGGCTCTGACCTTCTGTTCATGGGTATCCCATATTTCTCCGGGTATGTTTAAAGATGGCACCAGAAAACATAACGAGCAGAAAGAGAATGTGAACTGGTCAAAGTGGCTGACCAACTGTTTTAGTGATGTTGGTTGAAGGATAAATATGTGGGAGAACTCTTCTGCTCTTTTTCAAAATAGTGTTGTGGATACAACAAAGGCTATGGGCTCCAACAACATCCCGGCTGTAGCGCTGAAGGCTTGTGCTCCAGAACTAGCCGCGCCTCTAGCCAAGCTGTTCCAGTACAGTTACAACTCTGGCATCTACCCGACAATGTGGAAAATTGCCCAGGTATGTCCTGTCCACAAAAAGCAGGACAAATCCAATCCCGCCAATTACTGCCCCATCAGTCTACTCTCAATCATCAGCAAAGTGATGGAAGGTGTCGTCGACAGTGCTATCAAGCAGCACTTATTCACCAATAACCTGCTCACCGATGCTCAGTTTGGGTTCCGCCAGGGCCACTCGGCTCCAGACCTCATTACAGCCTTGGTCCAAACATGGACAAAAGAGCTGAATTCCAGAGGTGAGGTGAGAGTGACTGCCCTTGACATCAAGGCAGCATTTGACCGAGTGTGGCACCAAGGAGCCCTAGTAAAATTGAAGTCAATGGGAATGACGGGGAAAAACTCTCCAGTGGCTGGAGTCATACCTAGCACAAAGGAAGATGGCAGTGGTTGTTGGAGGCCAATCATCTCAGCCCCAGGATATCGCTGCAAGAGTTCCTCAGGGCAGTGTCCTAGGCCCAACCATCTTCAGCTGCTTTATCAATGACCCTCCCTCCATCATAAGGTCAGAAGTGGGAATGTTCGCTGATGATTGCACAGTGTTCAGTTCCATTCGCAACCCCTCAGATAATGAAGCAGTCCGAGCCCGCATGCAGCAAGACCTGGACAACATCTAGGCTTGGGCTGATAAGTGGCAAGTAACATTCGTGCCAGACAATGACCATCTCCAAGAAGAGAGCAGCTAACTACTTCCCCTTGACATTCAACAGCATTACCATCGCCGAATCCCCAACCATCAACATCCTGGCGGTCACCATTGACCAGAAACTTAACTGGACCAGCCACATAAATACTGTGGCTACGAGAGCAGGTCAGAGGCTGGGTATTCTGCGGCGAGTGACTCACCTCCTGACTCCCCAAAGCCTTTCCACCATCTACAAGGCACAAGTCAGGAGTGTGATGGAATACTCTCCACTTGCCTGGATGAGTGCAGCTCCAACAACACTCAAGAAGCTCGATGTCATCCAGGACAAAGCAGCCCGTTTGATTGGCACCCCATCCACTACCTTAAACATTCACTCCCTTCACCACCGGCGCAATGTGTACCATCCACAGGATGCACTGCAGCAACTCACCAAGGCTTCTTCGACAGCACCTCCCAAACCCGCAACCTCTACCACCTAGAAGGACAAGAGCAGCAGGCCCATGAGAACACCACCACCTGCACGTTCCCCTCCAAGTCACACACCATCCTGACTTGGAAATATATCGCCATTCCTTCATTGTCGCTGGGTCAAAATCCTGGAACTCCCTTCCCAACAGCACTGTGGGAGAACCTTCACCACACGGACTGCAGCGGTTCAAGAAGGCGGCTCACCACCACCTTCTCAAGGGCAATTAGGGATGGGCAATAAATGCCGGCCTCGCCAGCGACGCCTACATCCCATGAATGAATAAAAAAAAATCTTTCACAAGGGCCTCGGTTTAACGTCTCATCCGAAAGACGGCACCTCCTTCAGCATTGCACTGGGAATGTCAGCCTGGATTACGTGCTCAAGCCCCTGGAATGGGACTTGAACCCACAACCCTCTGACTCGGAGGCGAGAGTGCTACCAACTAGGGTCACAGCTGATACCTTGTACCCTTGCTGTGCCCTCCGCCCTCCCGGATTGCCCTGTCTCTCCCTTCTCCTCTTCTGCCCCACCCTCCAACAACCAAAGTCTACCTATGCCTATTGTAGTGGGGCTATAGACTGCTCTCTAGAATGTACTTGTAAGACTGTTCCCGCTCTGACAAACATTCATGTTCAAATGTCTTCAGTGGCATTGGTCTGAGCTGGAGCTAGTGACTCGTAGAAATACATAGATGTTACAACACCGAAACAGGCCATTCGGCCCAACCAGTCTGTCCTGCCCAGGAAGAATTTGTCCTAATCACCTTTACCCACCCTGTTCCCCTATTCCGTCACCTCCCTTTTCCTTCTTCTACCTATCCAATCTAGTCTTCAATGTTGACGGTGTTTCTGCCTCAACCACTAATGTTGGAAATCCCACTGCTAAGTTTCAGCCTTGGCTCAGTGGGTGGCAGTCTCACTTCCGAGTCAGCAAGTTGTGGGCTCAAGCCCCACTCCAGAGACTTGAGCACGTAATCCGGGCTGACATTCCTGTGCACTACTGACGGAGTGCTGCACTGTCAGAGGTGCCGTCTTTCAGATACGACATTAAACCAAGGCCCCACCTGCCCTCTCAGATGGCACTATTTCAAAGAAGAGCAGGGGAGTTTTCCCAATGACTTGGCCAATATTTATCCCTCAACCAACATCACTAAAACAGATTAACTGGTCATTAGCTCATTGCTGTTTGTGGGAGCTTGCTGTGCGCAAATTGGCTGTCGCGTTTCCTACATTACAACAGTGACTGCACTTCAAAAGTATTTCATTGGCTGTAAAGCGCTTTGGGACATCGTGGGGTTGGGAAAGGCGCTATATAAATGCAAGTTCTTTCGATTACTTCACTCACGGAGCAAATCACTACATGCTTTGTTACTTGGCGTTTAACCAACTTCCTTTGCAAGTTCAGTACCGCATTTCCACCCCCCCCAACCCACCCCCAACAAATTGTTGCTAAACCTCCGGAGCACAATGCAGACTGTGGAGGAAAACTCAGAGTAACGCTAGCAACAAAAGAATCTCTTTCTTCATTGCTTGTCTCCATTATTCCCCAGGCATGGTACGGAGAGGAAGTTTTCCCCCACGGTGAGATCAGTGTGTCAATGATCACCTCATTGCTCACCGCTCCCCGCCTAATGCTTACACAGTCCCAGTGAGATGCCCTACAGCTCACTTCTGCTTTTCTACTTATTATCGTAATACTGCACGCACATATTTCCAGTTTTATTCTGAGGCCATAATGTTGAATAAAGAAGTTTTAAAAAAGTAAAAAAGGAAGTACTGTCATGGGAAAAGTAGCCTTTTCTTTTAAATAGTGCTGAAGAGGTCTCGCAAACGAACAGTAATAGCTTTCAAATTCTCCAAAGTCTGCAGCTCTATTTTTACAGCACCAGTTACACACTTTATTTGGAGGGGGCTGAACTTGGAGCTGATTGAAGTGATGAGAAACTGTTGGTAAAAGGGGTGATTTCTTAATCCAGTGCTCCCAAAGGGAGCTGCATATATAGGGAGAATTTCTTATAATCCAGTGCTCCCAGAGGGAGCTGCATACGTAGGGAGCATTTCTCACAATCCAGTGCTCCCAGAGGGAGCTGCATACGTAGGGGGCACATCTCGCAACCCAGTGTTCCCAGAGGGAGCTACAAACATAGGGAGCACATCTTGCAACCCAGTGCTCCCAGAGGGAGCTGCAAACATAGGGAGCATATCTCGCAAAATGGTGAGCTCGCATCCAGTGATTTTTTCCGATCGTTTGAATTTAGCAAATGGAAAATCATGAGCTGGACTCCCAGGATTGCCGAGGTGAGGTGCCAGTGAGATCTGCCCCCAGCTGGCAGTACAGGATCACTCTCCTGAAATGTCAACCTGCTCTCAAGAGCATGCGTCTGAAGGGAGACTGTGAATGAAAACGTCTCTGTTGCTCCTCCGATGGCTAATCTGGTTTTACCTTCTCCGCCTTCTCAACTTGTCCTGCCACCTTCAAAGATTTGTGGATGTGAAAGTCTTTCTGTTCCTGCACCCCCTTTAAAATTATACCATTTAATTTATATTGAGCGCATAATCTAGGCTGACACTTCAGTGCAATACTGTGGGAGCACTGCACTGTGGGAGGTGGCGTCTTTCAAATGAGACGTTAAACTAAGGCTCAGTTGGATGGATATCATATCAAGAAGAGCAGGAGAGTGCTCTGTGCCAACGTTTATCCCTCAACCAACATCACCAAAAAAACAGATTAACCGGTCATATATCTCATTGCTGTTTGTGGAACCTTACTGTGCGCAAATTGACTGCTGTATTTTCCTGTAAAACAATAGCGACTACCTTTCAAAAAGGAATGAGTTGGGTGTGAAGTGCTTTGGGACATGCTGAGAATGTGAAAGGTGTGATATAAATGCAAGTTCTTTCTTTATCTCCTCCGGTAGTAGCAGCTGTAAACAATTTTACAACACCAAGTTATAGTCCAGCAATTTTATTTTAAATTCACAAGCTTTCGGAGATTTTCTCCTTCGTCAGGCAAATGTTTCAAGAGCTCCTTGAAGCAGCGGAAGACTTACCTAAATGGAAAATCCAGCCCATTGTTCCTGCAGCTGTGGTGAAGCCCGTTCCATTGGAACTTTCCCTTCACTTTTTTTTTGGCTAATTGATTGAAAGTGAGAGCGAAACAACCTCAAACTGGCAGCTTCTGCATTTTTACCTTAGGTTCCCAATGAGTGTGGTATGGGAGGATTGGGAGTTTACTGAGAGGGAAATTACATGGCCACGGTGGGGGGGAGTAGGATCGCCAACTCTGGTTGGACACATTCTTGGAGGTTTCATCACAGGACCTCCTGCCTCTAATCGTCCCGTTCCCCCCCCCCCGCAAAACAAACAGCCTTTTTTCCCATTTCCAGTATTTTTACAACAAATAAATGAAAGTGTTCCAAGAAAGCGAATAAAACACAAATTATTTTTAATGCCCCGATGATTTTTCTCCCTGAGTTTGCTCGCAACAGGTGATTAGTCTTTAATTCCTGGAGACTCCACGACAATCCTGGAGGGCTGGCAACCCTAGGGGGGAGGGAGGGAGGGAGGGAAGAAGTGTTTAGCCATGATACTCTGGCCATCATGAAGCGGGGCAAGCTTGATGGACCAGATGGTCTTTTCCTGCCCGTCTATTTCGTATGTTCGTATGACAGTATTACATAGAATTTACAACATGGAAACAGGCCATTTGGCCCAACCAGTCCGTGTCAACATTTATCCTGCATGCAAGCAAATAGTCCTAATCACATTTACCCGCCCTGATCCCAGATCCCTTTATAACTTTTATACCATTTATTCACCTGTCCAATCTAATCTTGAATGATAACATAGTTTCTGCCTTAACCATCAACTCTAGTTAGAGGTATTCCTGGAGGTTTGACCACGTGACGTCTGACCACGTGAAGTTTGCAAATATTGTTGCATTTACCTTTATAAAAGTTGTGTCCCCTGTAGTTGAGCCTCTTTGGCCATGGATTCGCGGCAGCAGCTGTAGTGCCGATAATCAGCAGACGAAGGGGGAAACCGAGGGCGGGGGAGGAGGGGAAACTGAGGGAAGAGGGGAAACCGAGGGAGGGGAAGGAGGGGAAACCGAGGGAAGAGGGGAAACCAAGGGAGGGGGAAGAGGGGGAACTGAGGGAAGAGGGGAAACCGAGGGCGGGGGAAGAGGGGAAACCGAGGGCGGGGGAGGAGGGGAAACCGAGGGAGGGGAAGAGGGGAACGAGAGGGAGGGGGAAGAGGGGAACTGAAGTGGGATGAACTTTGATGGGAGGCACTCACTGAAAGTCCACCTGTAACTATTAGTAATACTGGTAGCGCTCAGATTCTCTATCAACCAATAATATTACAATAACTCACTGACAGTCTAATCATCCTAAACTCAGCTCAGCACCAACATTTCTAAACCACTCCCTGGTCTCGAACTCAATAAAGGAGAGTTTTCATAGAATGATAGAATTCACCGGTGCCTATGCTGGTGTTTTCTCCAGTAACCCAATTCCCTCTCAGAGCCTTTTAGGAACATAGGAACAGGAGTAGGCCATTCAGCCCCTCGTGCCTGCTCCGCCATTTGATAAGATCATGGCTGATCTGTGTTCTAACTCCATATACCTGCCTTTGGCCCATATCCCTTAATACCTTTGGTTGTCATAAAGCTATCTATCTCAGATTTAAATTTAGCAATTGAGCTAATATCAATTGCCGTTTGCGGAAGAGAGTTCCAAACTTCTACCACCCTTTGTGTGTAGAAATGTTTTCTAATCTCGCTCCTGAAAGGTCTGGCTCTAATTTTTAGACTCTGCCCCCTACTCCTAGAATCCCCAACCAGCAGAAATAGTTTCTCTCTATCCACCCTATCCGTTCCCCTTAATATCTTATAAACTTCGATCAGATCACCCCTTAACCTTCGAAACTCCAGAGAATACAACCCCAATTTGTGTAATCTCTCCTCGTAACTTAACCCTTGAAGTCCGGGTATCATTCTAGTAAACCTACGCTGCACTCCCTCCAAGGCCAATATGTCCTTCCGAAGGTGCGGTGCCCAGAACTGCTCACAGTACTCCAGGTGCAGTCTAACCAGGGTTTTGTATAGCTGCAGCATAACCTCTGCCCCCTTGTCCTCTAGTCCTCTAGATATAAAGGCCAGCATTCCATTTGCCTTCTTGATTATTTTCTGCACCTGTTCATGACACTTCAATGATCTATGTACCTGGACCCCTAAGTCCCTTTGGACATCCACTGTTTTTAACTTTTTACCATTTAGAAAGTACCCTGTTCTATCCTTTTTTGATCCAAAGTGGATGACCTCACATTTGTCTACATTGAATTCCATTTGCCACAGTTTTGCCCATTCACCTAATCTACCAATATAGCTTTGTAATTTTATGTTTTCATCTACACTGCTTACAATGCCACCAATCTTTGTGTCATTGGCAAACTTAGATATGAGACTTTCTATGCCTTCATCTAAGTCGTTAATAAATATTGTGAATAATTGAGGCCCCAAGACAGATCCCTGCGGGACTCCACTAGTCACATCCTGCCAATGTGAGTACCTACCCATTATCCCTACTCTCTGTCGCCTTTCGCTCAGCCAACTTCCTAACCAAGTCCGTACTTTTCCCTCAATTCCATGGGCTTCTATCTTAGCTAACAGTCTCTTATGTGGGACCTTATCAAATGCCTTCTGGAAGTCCATATAAATAACATCCATTGACATTCCCCTGTCCACTACTTTAGTCACCTCTTCAAAAAATTCAATCAGGTTTGTCAGGCACGACCTACCTTTCACAAATCCATGCTGGCTCTCTCTGATTAACTGAAAATTGTCGAGGTGTTCAGTCACCCTATCCTTAATTATAGACTCCAGCATTTTTCCCACAACAGGTGTTAGGCTAACTGGTCTATAATTCCCTGGTTTCCCTCTCTCTCCTTTCTTAAAAAGCAGAGTGACATGTGCAATTTTCCAATCTAGAGGGACAGTTCCTGAATCGAGATAACTTTGAAAGATTATAATTAGGGCATCTGCAATGTGCTCACCTACTTCCTTTAAAACCCTGGGATGGAAACCATCTGATCCTGGGGATTTGTCACTCTTTAGTGCTATTATTTTCTTCATTACTGTTGCTTTACTTATATTAATTTTATCGAGTCCCTGTCCCCGATTCAATATTAGTTTTCTTGGGATTTCCGGCATGCTATCCTCTTTTTCTACTGTAAATACTGACGCAAAATAATCGTTCAACATGTCCGCCATTTCCCCATTGTCAATGACAATATCCCCACTTTCAGTTTTAAAGGGGCCAACACTGCTCCTGACCACCCTCTTTTTCCAGATGTAACTGTAAAAGATCTTCGTATTGGTTTTGATATCCCTTGCAAGTTTCTTTTCATACTCTCTTTTTGTAGCTCTTACTATCTGTTTTGTGACCCTTTGTTGATCTTTGTATCTTTCCCATTCGCCAGGATCTGTGCCATTTTTTGCCTTTTTGTATGCCCTTTCCTTATGTCTTATACTGTCCCTCACCTCTTTAGTTGTCCATGGCTGTTTTTTTTGGCAAGTAGAGTTCTTGCCCCTCAGGGGTATAAACCGGTTCTATATAACGTTAAATGTTTCTTTAAACATTTCCCACTGATCATCAGCCGTTTTACCCATTAACAGATTTGCCCAGTTTACTGTGGACAGTCTCTGTCTCATCCCATTGAAGTCGGCCTTACCCAAGTCTAGAATCTTAGCAGCTGACTCACTATGTTCCCTTTCAAACACTACATTGAACTCGATCATGTTATGATCACTATTGGATAGATGTTCACACACAGTTAAGCTGTTAACTAAATCTGGTTCATTACTCATTACTAAATCTAGTATGGCTTGCCCCCTTGTTGCCTCTAGGACATACTGCTGTAGAAAACTATCCCAGATACACTCAAGAAATTCACTACCTTTCTGACAGTCGCTAGTCTGCTTTTCCCAATCTATGTGAAGGTTAAAGTATCCCATTAAGACCACTATGCCTTTGTTACATGCTTGTCTAATCTCTGCATTTATACAATCTAGCACTTCAGAGCTGCTGCCAGGGCTCCTATATACAACTCCCACTATAGTCTTAGATCCTTTCCTATTTCTCAATTCAACCCATAAGGTCTCTGTTGGCTGCTTACCTCTCGTTATATCCTCCTTTATCATTGAAGTGATTTCATCTCTAATCATTAAGGCTACTCCTCCCCCTCTTCCATTTTCCCTGTCTCTCCTGTAGACCTTATAACCCAGTATATTTATTTCCCAATCCTGACCATCCTGCAGCCATGTCTCAGTAATAGCTATCATGTCATACCCTCCAATTTGAATTTGAACCTGTAGTTCATTTAATTTATTCCTTATACTCTGTGCATTTGAATATAGAACTTTTAGTTGGGCCACACACCCAAGCCTGACCTTCAGCTTTGATGCTGGGTTAATCGCCTTACGCCTTCTAGTTTTCACTTTATCTGTCGTGCCTAAAGTACACTTTCTGCTGCTCTACGCTTTTCCCTTTCACTTGTTCTTGAACAACTGTTTGTACTATTTGTATTGTAAATTTCCCCATTGTCTTCCCCTCTCTTGCTGCTCTCAACTTTACTCCCTTCTGACTCCCCGCTCAGGTTCCCATCCCCCTGCCATTCTAGTTTAAACCTTCCCCAACAGCACTAGCAAACACCCCCGCGAGGACATTGGTCCCGGTCCTGCTCGGGTGTAACCTGTCACGCTTGTACAGGTCCCACCTTCCCCAGAGCCGATCCCAATGTCCCAGGAATCTAAATCCCTCCCTCCTACACCATCCCTGCAGCCACGCATTCATCCGGTCTATTCTCCTGTTCCTATACTCACTAGCATGTGGCACTGGTAGTAATCCTGAGATCACTAACCTTTGAAGTCCTGCTTTTTAATTTATCTCCTAACTCCTTGAATTCACCTTGCAGGACCTCATCCCTTTTTTTACCTATGTCGTTGGTACCGATATAGACCTCGACTACTGGCTGTTCACCCTCCTCCTTTTCAAATACTTAGCTCATTCCCTTTTAACTAATGCCTCAATAACCATTTGTGGTGAAGCATCACATGGGATAATAGCTCTCAGTTCAAAAACTTTCCTTCTCCCTTCCCCTTGTATCTTCCAGTGAGAATCCTCAGTCTCCGTCCCTTTGATCCCCCATTTGCCCACTAGTGGAAACAATCTTTCACTGTTCACTCACAGTAAAGTCCCTAGGTTTCACTCACCCCTTTACTGACTGCTCCTCTCTAGGTGCTGCACCCACTCACCACGTTGCTGCTGCTCCCGTCTCTGCAGGAAATGCTGGCCCCCAAGCTTAGTCTCCTTCTCTCCCCCAACAACCAGTCGCTCTCTCTTCCTCCCCCACCCCTGCCCGAGCCCCAATTTCCCGACTGCCGTTCCCCAGTCTGCTTCTCGATGGAAAGGATTTTGGGATTGACTTGTGTTTAAGGGAACACGGGTTAAGGAACCTGCTGCCCCTACATGTGACCCCAGTCCCACACTTCATGGTTGACTCTTAATGGGCAACTAGAGATGGGCACTAAATATTGCCTTGACAATATTGCTCACAAGAACACGTAAAAAAAAAATGCCAAGCTGTGCTGGCTCCCTGTGCGCCAATGAATTGACTTCAGGAACTGAGTGACGTCTTCTTGTCTGATGCCTCTTCCTGCCCCCTGAATATCTGACACCAAATTGCTGCTTATCAGTGACCACACTTCAAAAGTACTTCATTGGCTGTAAAGCGCTTTGGGACGTCTTGAGGTTGTGAAAGGCGCTATATAAATGCAAGTTCTTTCTTTCATTCTTTCTCCACCATTGGAGGCTAATCTTTCAATCGCTCCTCCTGCCCTCTGGAATTCTCTCCCAAATCCAGTTAGCCTGGATTCCTCCCTCTTTGCCTTCAAAAAAAAGCTCTCTGCAGCCGTGCCATCAGCTCTCCCCCCATCCCCCCTCCTCAACTCCCCCTCCCTCTCCCTCCCAAATCTTTCCTCCCCTCAGTGGCTCCTTTTCCGTCCCCTCTCAGGTAATTTCTTTATGAGAGGAATGCTGTAGAAATACGAGTGGCATGTCTGTGTCGGGATGGGCTGGGAGGGGAGATGCTGCTCCAGCTCCAGCCCTGCTCATCTGAACCAGCCTGCCAACCGCACGGTGCATTTTGCTCCACTGACCCCATGGGACAGATTGCACCAGAACCACAACCAGCACCAGTGGTAAGGATGAGGAAGAGAATTCAGTAACGGGGGGACCTTATTGTGGTGCATGAAATATTAAATGGTTTCACTAGACAAGATAAACCTAGAATATCAACTCTAGGCAAGTTCGATCTGTAGGACCAGAGGCCAAAATTTAAAATAAATGGTCAATTTCTTTACTCAAAGAGTGATAAATGTTTGAACTAATCTGCTGTTCCACTAATGGTGGAGACAAAGACATTCAAAGTGTAGCTGGGTGTTACCATGGGAGAGTTAGATGTGTCAACTGTGGTTCAGTCGGTCACTCGCCGCTGAGTCAGAAGGGTCCAGGTTCAAGTCCCTTCACAGAGACTTGAGCACATAATTTAAGTTGACACTCCAGTGCAGTTCTGCACTGTTGGAGGTGCCGTCTTTAGGGTGAGATTTTCAACCGAGGCCCCATCTGCTCTCGCAGGTGGACATAAAAGATCCCACGGCCACTATTTCGAAGAAGAGCTGGAGAGTTTTCCCGGTGTCCCGGCCAATATTTATCCCTCAACCAACATCGCTAAAAACAGATTATCTGGTCACATATCACTGCTGTTTATGGGATCTTGCTGTACGCAAAATTGGCTGCCTGGTTTCCTACATCACAACAGTGACCGCACTTCAAAAGTACTTAATTGGCTGTAAAGAGCTTTGGGGCATCCCGAGGTTGTGAAAAGTGCGATATAAATGCAAGTTCTTTCTTTCCTCCAGCCCTATAACCCACCGAGACCCCTGAGTTCCTCCAATTCTGGCCTCTTGCGCATCCCCGATTTTCATCGCTCCACCATTGGTGGCCATGCCTTCAACTGCCTCGGCCCTAAGCTCTGGAATGACCTCCCTAAACCTCTTTGCCTCTCTCTCCTCCTTTTAAGACACTCCTTAAAACCTACCTCTTGGACCAAGCTTTTGGTCACCTGGCTTAATATTTCCTTATGTGGCTCGCTGTTAAATTTTGTTTGATAATCGCCCCTGTGAAGCGTCTTGGGATGTTTTACTATGTTAAAGGTGCTAAATTAATGCAAGTCTTTCTTTCTTTAGTACCCTCTGGCCAGGCGGGGAGAGGATATTCTGTATCACCATCGCAACAGAGATGTGCAGACTACCTTGTGCTCCACATGCTTCAAGTAAAAGAAAAACAAAAGACAGTCATTCCGTCTTTTCACTTAATCTTGATGTCCTTGTGTGAGAACCGGAATTATTCCGTTGTGTTGGATAATCATAATTCTAATCATGATGTATGGTACTTGTAATGTCTTTCATTAGGATGTTAAGGTGTTGATTTGATTGCTGAAAGAGTTACTCGTTGGTCTTCAGTCTTTAGATCTGTCCTAATATCAACCAATTGCTGTTTGTTTTTACAGGAATTGAATGAGTTTCCTAATCCTCCAATAGTGGCCTCTCCAGGCAGGTATGCACTCTGTTGCTCAACATTGCCATGGTTACTTTGTTATGATTGTTCCAATTCATTCCTGGTGGAAGAAAGCCAACAGTGAAATGTAGACATATGAGTAAAGTCTTGCTGAGATGCAGCTCCAATGGCCAACAGAGGAATCAGGGTCAGCCAGGGGAACCGGGGTCAGCCAGGGGAACCGGGGTCAGCCAGGGGAACCGGGGTCAGCCAGGGGAGCCGGGGTCAGCCAGGAGTATGGGTGTGAGCCAGGGGAGCCGGGGTCAGCCAGGGGAGCCGGGGTCAGCCAGGGGAACCGGGGTCAGCCAGGGGAGCCGGGGTCAGCCAGGGGAACCGGGGTCAGCCAGGGGAGCCGGGGTCAGCCAGGAGTATGGGTGTGAGCCAGGGGAACCGGGGTCAGCCAGGGGAGCCGGGGTCAGCCAGGGGAGCCGGGGTCAGCCAGGGGAGCCGGGGTCAGCCAGGGGAACCGGGGTCAGCCAGGAGTATGGGTGTCAACCAGGGGTATGGGTGTCAGTGAGGAGTATGGGTATCAGCCAGGGGTATGGGTGCCAGCCAGGAGTATGGGTGTCAGCCAGGGGTATGGGTGTCAGCCAGGGGTCTGGGTGTCAGCCAGGGGTCTGGGTGTCAGCCAGGGGTATGGGTGTCAGCCAGGGGTATGGGTGTCAGCCAGGGATATGGGTGTCAGCCAGGGGTCTGTGTGTCAGCCAGGGGTCTGTGTGTCAGCCAGGGGTCTGTGTGTCAGCCAGGGGTCTGTGTGTCAGCCAGGGGTATGGGTGTCAGCCAGGGATATGGGTGTCAGCCAGGGATATGGGTGTCAGCCAGGGATATGGGTGTCAGCCAGGAGAATGGGTGTCAGCCAGGAGAATGGGTGTCAGCCAGGGGTCTGTGTGTCAGCCAGGGGTCTGTGTGTCAGCCAGGGGTATGGGTGTCAGCCAGGACTTTGGATAACTATATTCTAGCCCTCTAATTATAAGGGCTAACATTGTAAGAGCCTTTTTGATTATTTTTTGGACCAGACCACTATATTTTAGTGACCTGTGTACATGGACCCCTAAATCTTTTTGAACCTCCACTGTTCCTAACTTTTCACCATTTAAAAAATACTTGGATTGATCCTTTTTTGGACCAAAATGGATGAGCTCACACTTACCTGCGTTGAAATCCATCTGCCACAGTTTTGCCCACTTAATCTATCAATGTCTCTTTGTAATTTTATGCTCCCATCTACACTACTATGCCACCAACCTTTGTGTCATTGGCAAACTTGGATATATGTCTCTCTAGTATGTTATCTATGTTATTAATAAATATAATGCATAGTTGAGGCCAGGCACAGATCCCTGTGGGACACCACTAATCACTCCCCTCCAATTCGAGTACATACTCATTATCCCACTCTCTGTCTTCTACTGCCTAACCAGTCTCCTAATCAGGTCAATAGTCTGCCAGGGGTATGGGTATCAGCCAGGGGTATGGGTATCAGCCAGGGGTATGGGTATCAGCCAGGGGTATGGGTATCAGCCAGGGGTATGGGTATCAGCCAGGGGTATGGGTATCAGCTAGGGGTATGGGTATCAGCCAGGGGTATGGGTATCAGCCAGGGGTATGGGTATCAGTCGGGGTATGGGTATCAGCCAGGGGTATGGGTATCAGCCAGGGGTATGGGTATCAGTCGGGGTATGAGTATCAGCTAGGGGTATGGGTATCAGCCAGAGGTATGGGTATCAGCCAGGGGTATGGGTATCAGCCAGGGGTATGGGTATCAGCCAGGGGTATGGGTATCAGTCGGGGTATGGGTATCAGCCGGGGTATGGGTATCAGCCAGGGGTATGGGTATCAGCCAGGGGTATGGGTATCATCCAGGGGTATGGGTATCAGCCAGGGGTATGGGTACCAGCTAGGGGTATCGAGGTCAGCCAGGGGTATGGGTATCATCCAGGGGTACGGGGTCAGCCAGGGGTATGGGTGTACCTCTTACAGATTTGGGTCTAGCCTACATACCTATTCAGGGGTTCAGTGGTGTCTGTAAGTTGTCTGAGAATCATGAAGCTGCTTTATTTCCTGTTGGGTGAACGCACAGAACAACTGTTACAATCAGACTCATGTATTTCTGCTGGAGCATCAGGCCTTTAAGTGACCCTTAGGCTTTGCTCTCTCATATTGCTTGATCTGCCTCGTGGAATCAGGGAGGAATTTCCCTGTGTTTTTCCAGAGATTGGCCCCAGATTTCTTCCTCGTCCCAGGAGCTGGCATTAAATGTCAGCCATGGCTCAGTGGGCAGCACTCTCGCCTCCGAGTCAGACGGATGTGGGTTTAAGTTCCATTCCAAAGACTGGAGCGCAAAATCTAGGCGGACACTCCAGTGCCAGTACTGAGGGGTGTGTTCTAAACTGAATAACAAGGTGGTGAAGGCTAGAATACTAGAGCCTGGTCTTCAGTTGCTTCCAAGCCTTTATTCACAGAGCTCCAAATTACATCCACCACACCCTAGATAAGCTCTTATATATGGATATAAGAGAGTTCCCAATTGATACACACTACCTGAATACAATTAACACTAATTGATATAAATTGCATGGATACCATTAACAGGTGCTGTCTTTTGGATGAGACGTTAAACCGGCTCTGACAGCCCACTCATATGGATGTAAATGAGCCCACGGACCCATTTGGAAGAAGACCAGGGGAGTTTTCCCCAGTGTCCTGGGCCCAATATTTATCCCTCAGCCAACATCACTAAAAAAAAAACAGATTATCCGGTCATTTATTTCATTGCCGTTTGTGGGATCTTGCTGTGCACAAATTGGCTGCCACATTTCCTACATTACAACAGTGACTACACTTCGAAAAGTACTTCATTGGCTGTAAAACGCTCTGGGACGTCCTGATGTTGTGAAAGGCGCTGTATAAATGCTGGTCTTTTTACACCCTATTTTGTTACACTTGTATGTACGAATCTCAAATCTCGTCCGTCACAGCTGGGGACGGAGGCGTGGCTTCTGAGAATTCAAATTTATCCAGTGCTGGTGTCAGGACTAGTGCTGACTATCAGTAGTCAGACAGGCACCATTCAGAACGTAACAAAAGGAGAAGTCATTTCTGCCAGTAAACTTTTTTCTGATCAGTGGGGTATAAATTGGTCCCGGGCGATAGCGAATCGGCACCCCCGCCTGATTTCTTCTATCAATGGGAAGAGAAAATCGGGCGCAGTGTGAAACGGGGCTGCCGATTCGCCCGTTTTGCGCCAGCGCCCCAGACCCGTTTATACCCCACTGCGTGTGGCTGAAGAGCAGTCAGTAACACTATTGTACTAGATGTGTAACCGGCCCATGGCCAGCCATTCCGGTCTTTCAAAAGAAGACTGTGATGGGCACAAGCTGTATTCCCCAACCTCCCCCTCTCTCCCCCCCGCCCCCCCGGCCCCCCCGGCCCCCCCGGCCCCCTGCCAACGCCACACACGCAGAGCTTTGCGAGGGAGACTGTAGGCGGACTGCTCTATAAGTGGCAGTACCAAGTCAGGGCTGTAGATGCTCAGTCGTTCAAAACTGAGATCGATAGATTTTTGGACACTTGAGGGAATCAAGGGATAGGTTGGGAAAGTGGAGTTGAGGTTATTGAATGGCGGAGCAGGCTCGAGGGGCCGTGTGGCCCACTCCTGCTCCTATTTCTTAGGTCCCTGGACCAGCTCAATTTGTGCAATGTGCTGTTTGCGTCTTTGTTTACCTTGAAAATTCTGAAGCTTGGTAAAAATGGCCCCCCCGCCCTCCCCTCCGACCCTAACACACAAGATGTGTCTTTGGGACGGTTCAGCAGACGACGATGGCCCTTTCAGTAAAATTCAACACCTCTTCCCTTGATCAATTTAGAATTTAAACGGAAATCAATGCCCACCCCTCCCTGAGATGCAGTCTGTGCAGGCACCAGATCATGGATTCATGCCTTCTGCTCTGTGGGGAGGAGGTTTTTACAATCCCGGTGGGATCTCTGTCTCCAGTGGATTTCCCACCCCCCACCCCTCCAGAATTCAGGAAAACATTTGTCACTTCTGTTCTTACAAAATTCCACCTTTTTTTAAAAGCCGCCTTCCTCTCAGATGAGATGTTGCCTATCCGGGCGTGGGAGGATCACCTGACTGATCCATTACTGGAGCTCCAA
Source organism: Heptranchias perlo (assembly GCF_035084215.1). Classification (NCBI taxonomy): domain Eukaryota; kingdom Metazoa; phylum Chordata; class Chondrichthyes; order Hexanchiformes; family Hexanchidae; genus Heptranchias; species Heptranchias perlo. The sequence goes on from NC_090328.1 coordinate 7,776,673, forward strand.
CGTGCTGCTTGACACATTTGTACGAGACGGGTTTATAGCTGTGATTCCGTTGGGACAATGACCAGGTATAAACCTATGTGGTGTCACAGAGTGGAGCAGCTCCCAGCCGTTCTATGCCATTCCATCCATGTCATGCCAGCTACTGGCCCACTTCCAAGGATGCTGCCAATGCATTCTCTTGTTGGACAGTGGTGGGGGGAATGATCAATTGGGCAAGGGACTAGAGGTCGTAATGGTGCCCATGGGACCATTAAACATGCAGTTTATTCCATGTACAAAAGACACTAATAACAAGTAGAACTATTTCAATGAGGGACACTGTCAGCAGTTCTATAAAGAAGAGGAAGTCTCCTCACCAGACCAGAGAGGTGCCAGATTCAATCAGTGCTTAGTTAGCTGATCTCAACTTGGATGGTTTTAGGAACTAAGGTCGGCCTCAGAACCGCTGGGTTAGCGAGAGGGCGAAAAAAAACAAGTAGGGTTCCCAGTACATAGAATTAGATAGGATGTTGCAGCACAGAAACAGGCCATTCGGCCCATCTGGTGTTGATGCGCCACATGAGCCTCCTCCCTCCCTACTTCATCTAACTCCATCAACATAACTTTCTATTCTTTTCTCCTTCATGTACTTATCTAGCTTCCCCTTAAATGCATCTATGCTATTCGCCTCAACTGCTCCATGTGGTAGGGAGTTCCACATTCTCACCATTCTTGAGTAAGGAAGTTTCTATGCGAATCATAATCCAGTGGCCCCTGCGAAGGCAGTGGAGTTAGTTTTGGATTGTTCTAGCGAGGAGATGGCACAGACATGATGGACCGAGTGGCCTCCTTTTGTGCTGTAAACGTCCATTCCCCACACACCCCCCCACCCCATGGTTCTGTGAAGGTCGGGCGAGGACGGGATTGAGCTAAGCTGTGGACGCCCCCCCCCCCACGCTGCCTTCTGTTGGTGTTGTGCAAGTCCTTACATTCAGGAGAGAAGTTCGGAAACACTTCTTCACACAGAGGGTGGTAGAAGTGTGGAACCCTCTCCCACAAAAAGCAGTGGATGCTCAATTAATAATTTTAAATCTGAGATCGATAGATTTTTGCTAGCCAAGGGTATTAAGGGATATGGAGCCCAGGCGGGTAAATAGTGTTTGGATACAGACCAGCCATGATCTCATTGAATGGCAGAACAGGCTTGAGAGGCTGAATGGCCTCCTTCTCCTCCCATGTTCCTCTGTAAGTACAGGTATACTATTCTTTAGTGACAGTGGAAATTAAAACTGGGTGGTTTCTATAACGGGAGGCCGACCCGCATCGCTAGTTTTATACCCAGGCGGAAGTTCACAATCTACCGTTTTACCAAAATTACCCTGCGTCTCTAATGAGATGGATGGCGTCTAGAATAGGTTTGTTAAAGGAATGGTATTTCCTACACAGAAGGAAAGAAAAAGTCCCATTGTTGAACGAACGTGAAGGTTCCATTCTCCTCACTGTAAGACATTGGGAGACTCCAGGCTCTAACCCCAACCTTCTACCGTTAAGATGCTGGAGAAATTTCAGGCTTTCTTCAGGCTAAGGGTGTTCCAGGTCCCAGCTATTTTCAGCCATCATGTACAGTACCCCAGGGCACAACTCTCCTGACTGTTGTCTGTGTCTCTTTATAAGGAGCTGAGGGTAGACATACCTGTAACAGGACCTGGACCAGTGATGGACTAGTTTGGTCTTTTGCCCAAGTTAGAAAAATGCTGTAACCAGGTGCATCCTCATGTATCCTGGCAGAAGTTATTAGATTTGAGCCTGTCACATGAAGCTAACAGCAATTTTAGCCCTCAATCTTGGGCTTCACTGATCCTGCTCTTAAGAAAGAAAACAAGACTTGCATTCATATAGCACATTATCATATCTCAGAAACATCTCAATGTAAATTAATTACCGTGAAGTGCAGTGACTTTTGTTATGTGAGCAACTGGGAGCCAATACTTTTTTTCCCCTCCTCAAACTTGGGGTGCTCTCTGTACCACCACAGTAGCTAAGATCAACTAACTCAGCACAGATGAGGGATCAAACCCAGGGCCCTCCTGGTCTATACGGGTCAGCTACACAGTGAAAATGTGCCAAGCCACCGAGGTTCAGAGACTCTGTGTTCACAAACAGGTGAAACATGCAAACATGAGTGGTGTAGCCAAGTGGCCAGGGTACTGGGCCAACAGCCCAGAGGGACATGAGTTTAAATCCCATGGTAAATTGTAAAGCTGAATTAAGTTCTCAAACTGAAATCTGGTAACATTTTTGGGAGAGTGGCACTAATTGGAATAGCTCTTTCAAAGAGCTGGCACAGGCACAATGGAACGAATGGCCTCCTTCTGTGCTGTAAGATTCCAGGGAACACCATGGTATCAGGCAACTGTGGTAATGGAAGCTTGCATAATGCAAGTATTCACTCTTTTACATGTGATTTAGTAACTGTATCTGCTAGATCTTGATTTACATTATAACCATTATTTGGTCTCATCCTACCACATCAGCAGTGATGCAGGAAGTGATATTTATAATTAAGAAGTAAGGCGGAGTGAGTGTAGAATGCGTAGGCGAGTGGAGGTGATTAGCCCTATAAATATCTTTGACATAAACAGCAGTGCTGAGTTGACATATTCTTGTGTAGCACCAACACCGACTGCAGAGTTAGGACCATAGCAACCGGAGTAGACATTCAGCCCCTCGAGCCTGTTCCGCCATTCAATTAGATCACGGCTGACCTGTATCTGAACTCCATTTACCCGCCTTGGTTACGTAACCCTCAATAACCTTATCTAACAAAAATATATTTCAGTTTTGAAATTTTCAATTAACCCCCAGCCTCAACAGCATTTTGGGGGAGAGAGTTCCATTGAAACAAATGGAAGAAACCCATAGAAAAATGTTTATTAAGAGTGGGAGATACCAAAATGGACAAATTTCCCCCTCCCTGTTTTTCCACCAATTTTCTCCACTCTCCTCTGCCTCCAGCTATGGCTCAGTGGTAGCACCATAAGACCATAAGACATAGGAGCAGGAGTAGGCCATTTGGCCCTTCGAGCCTGCTCCACCATTTAATGAGATCATGGCTGATCTGATTTTTACCTCAACTGCACTTTCCTGCCTTTTCCCTATATACTTTGACTCCTTTGCTGATCAAAAATTTATCTAACTCAGCCTTGAATGTATTCAATGACTCAGCCTCCACAGCTTTTTGGGGTAAAGAATTCCAAAGATTCACTACCCTCTGGGAGAAGAAATTCCTCCTCATTTCTGTCTTAAACGGGCGACCCCTTATTCTGAGACTATGCCCCCTAGTTTTAGATTCCCCCATGAGGGGTAACATCCTCTCAGCATCTACCCTATTGAGTCCTCTCAGAATCTTGTATGTTTCAATAAGATCTCCTCTCATTCTTCTAAATTCCAATGAGTATAGACCCAACCTGTTCGATCTTTCCTCATAAGACAACCCTTCCATACCTGGAATCAATCTAGTGAACTTTCCCTGAACTGCCTCCAATGCAAGTATGTCCTTCCTTAAATAAGGGCACCAGAACTGTACGCAGTACTCCAGGTGTGGTCTCACCAGCACCCTGTACAGTTGGAGCATGACTTCCCTGCTTTTATACTCCATCCCCTTAGAAATAAAGGCCAATATTCCGTTTGCCTTCCGGATTACCTGCTGCACCTGTATGTTGACTTTTTGTGTTTCACGTACGAGGACACCCAGATCCCTCTGTACCGCAGCATTTTGTAGTATTTCTCCATTCAAGTAATATTTTGCTTTTTTATTTTCCTCCCAAAGTGGATGACTTCACATTTTCCCACATTATATTCCATCTGCCAAATTTTTGCCCATTCACTTAACCTGTCAATATCCCTTTGCAGACACTTTGTGTCCTCTTCACAACTTGCTTTTCCACCTATCTTTGTATCATCAGCAAATTTGGCCGCAATACACTCCTTAAAGAGGGAGAAAATAAATTATGAGAGTAAACTAGCAAGAAATATAAAAATTGACAGTAAGACAAGTAAATAAAAAGGAAGAGGGTAGCTAAAGTAAACATTGGTCCCTGAGAGGATGAGTCTGGGGAAATAATAATGGAAAATAAGGAAATGGCAGAGGAATTGAATAGATATATTGTATCTGTCTTCACAGTAGATGACACTAATAACATACCAATAATAGTAGAAAATCAAGGGGCAAAGGGGAGGGAGGAACTAAGAACAATCACTATCACTAGAGAAAAAGTACTAGGTAAACTAATGGGTCTAAAGGCTGACAAGTCTCCTGGACCTGATGGCTTGCCTCCGAGGGTCTTAAAGGAAGTGGCTACAGAGATAGTGGATGCATTGGTTGTAATCTTCCAGAATTCACAAGATCCTGGAAAGGTCCCAGCGGATTGGAAAACCGCAAATGTAACACCCCTATTCAAGAAGGGAACGAGACAGGTAACTATAGACCAGTTAGTCTAACATCTGTCATTGGGAAAATGCTAGAATCCATTATTAAGGAAGTAGTAGCAGGATATTTGGAGATTCATAATACAATCAAGGAGAGTCAATGTGGTTTTATGAAGGGGAAATCATGTCTGACAAATTTATTAGAGTTCTTTGAGGAAGTAACGGGCAGGGTGGATAAAGGGGAACCAATGGATGCAGTATATTTGGATTTAGTGCTGGAGTGCTGAAGACTTGTGCTCCAGAACTAGCTGCGCCTCTAGCCAAACTGTTCCAGTACAGCTACAACTCTGGCATGTACCCGACAATGTGGAAAATTGCCCAGGTATGTCCTGGCCACAAAAAGCAGGACAAATCCAATCCGGTCAATTACTGCCCCATCAGTCTCCTCTCAATCATCAGCAAAGTGATGGAAGGTGTAGTCGACAGTGCTATCAAGCAGCACTTACTCACCAATAACCTACTCACCGATGCTCAATTTGGGTTCAGCCAGGACCACACGGCTCCAGACCTCATCACAACCTTGGTCCAAACATGGACAAAAAAGTTGAAGGGCAGAGGTGAGGTAAGAGTGACTGCCCTTGACATCAAGGCAGCATTTGACCGAGTGTGGCACCAAGGAGCCCTAGTAAAATTGAAGTCAATGGGAACCAGGGGGAAAACTCTCCAGTGGCTGGAGTTGTACCGAGCACAAAGGAAGATGGTAGTGGTTGTTGGAGGCCAGTCATCTCAGCCCCAGAACATTGCTGCAGGAGTTCCTCAGGGCAGTGTCCTTGGCCAAACCATCTTCAGCTGCTTCATCAATGACCTTCCCTCCATCATAAGGTCAGAAATGGGGATGTTTGCTGATGATTGCACAGTGTTCAGTTCCATTCGCAACCCCTCAGATAATGAAGCAGTCCATACCCGCATGCAGCAAGACCTGGACAACATCCAGGCTTGGGCTGATAAGTGGCAAGTAACATTCGCGCCAGACAAGTGCCAGGCAATGACCATCTCCAACAAGAGAGAATCTAACTATCTCCCCTTGACATTCAACGGCATTACCATCGCTGAATCCCCCACCATCAACATCCTGGGGGTCACCATTGACCGGAAACTTAACTGGACCAGCCATATAAATACTGCGGCTACAAGAGCAGGTCAGAGGCTGGGTATTCTGCGGCGAGTGACTCACCTCCTGACTCCCCAAAGCCTTTCCACCATTTACAAAGCACAAATCAGGAGTATGATGGAATACTGTCCACTTGCTTGGATGAGTGCAGCTCCAACAACACTCAAGAAGCTCGACACCATCCAGGACGAAGCAGCCCACTTGATTGGCACACCATCCACCATCCTAAACATTCACTCCCTTCACCACTGGCGCACAGTGGCTGCAGTGTGTACCGTCCACAGGATGCACTGCAGCAACTCACCAAGGCTTCATCGACAGCACCTCCCAAACTGATGACCTCTACCGCCTAGAAGGACAAGGGCAGCAGGCACATGGGAACAACACCACCTGCACGTTCCCCTCCAAGTCACACACCATCCCGACTTGGAAATATATCGCCGTTCCTTCATCGTCGCTGGGTCAAAATGCTGGAACTCCCTTCCTAACAGCAATGTGGGAGAACCGTCACCACACGAACTGCAGCGGTTCAAGAAGGCGGCTCACCACCACCTTCTCAAGGGCAATTAGGGATGGGCAATGACTGCTGGCCTTGCCAGTGACGCCCACATTCCATGAATGAATAAAAAAAACACTGTGGGGTGAGGGGAAATATTGAATTATCACTAATTCACAGACAAAAACTGACCTGGGAGATAACTTCACAACTTCTGCTATTCTGACCAGACCTGTACGATCGGAAGAAACTGGTGAAAGGCACCCACCGACATTCATCCTCAATTTAAATATGGGGTTGAATGGCGAAACGGGCTGGAGGGGGTGAATGGCCTGCTCCTGTTCCTATGTCCTAGTGCCTTCCTCGTCTCAGTTCTCCGGAATGCTGCATCGCAAGGTGATGAGGGCGGGTTCTGCAATCGCAGCCTGCCACCCAGTGAGGCTCCTGAATGCTGATTTGTAACACTGAGCCTGGCATCATTTGAAAGGAAATTCCGTAATTACTCGCTGAGGAAGAATACAAGAAGGGCAGGGGGGATGGCGTTGGAGATGGCAGATCCAATTGATGAGCCAGAATCCATACAGGCCGCAATGAGTGGCCTTTTATTCTCCTTACGTTTTTATGTAAAATATTTTCTGATTTAAAGATGTTAATGACCCTCCCGCCTCTCCGCAGCGGGTCACTCGGACTCCCCGATAACCGCCGGTGTGGCGGTGGGTGCGTACACGGCGGGATCGGGTTGCGCCAATTCGACAGTTTCACCACCCCCTCCCCTCCCCACCACCCTCTCCCTCCCGCCATGGGGGGAGGGGGGGATTAACAACGAAAGTCTCTAATTCTGCGATCAGCTTCAAGTGTTTAAAACGACACATCATGTCACGCCCTGTTTGGGAGAGTTGGCTGGTTGCGTCAGAGACACGTGTCTGATGAAGCTTTGTAGTGGAATCTGAGCAATAAGCCCCTAGATTGGCCCGCTAACACGCCGGGAGCTTCCTGTAAATGTGAAAGTCAGGAAATCTGCGAGGGTTAGAAACGCAGATGGGCGTTTTTTTTTCTTTTTTAGCTGCTCAAAAGCAGCAAGCAGCTGTTACAGGAAGTTACCAGCTAGAGTCACCCTTCCAGTGTTAGCTGTGAGGAGGACGAGGTTTCGTCAGTGCAGAGATAGGTGAAGGAGTCACTGAACTCATGGGGCACAATCTCCAGGTGCTCCCCCATTCTCCTCTTTACAACCAGACGGTGGAGAGAGCGCCTGGTGGCTATTATTGAATCATTGGATCTGTAGGTGAATCGTTGATAAAGAGGTGTCTGATTTGCACCATGTCTTAGTGGATTGTTTATTGTGCGATGATGGTAACAGGTCAGTTATACAATTACTATTTTCTATCTCGATTTCCTGCCAATTTTTTCCTCCTTCCTCCTCCTGAAGGCTTTGACTCCTTGCCAGGATTCCTTGGCAGGCTATTCAACATGGATGGGATCAGAGCCAACGCTGTTCGTGTTGTCTTCCAGCATCCACTTATGTTGTACTTCCGAAAGGGTCACCAGTAACTTGTGCCTTTCCCACAAGTGCTTTGTAACCAATGAATTACAGGTAGTGTACAGTAGTGCAGTGGTTATGTTACTTGACCAATAGACCTGGACTAAGTGCCAATCCCAAGAATATGAATTCAAATCTCACCATGGCAATTTGAGGCTAGGAATTCAATTTTTGAAATAAAAAGCTGGTGTCAATAAAAGTGACTGTGAAGCTGTCGGATTGTCATAAAAACCCAACTGGTTCACTAATGTCCTTTAGGGAAGAAAACCTGCCGTCCTTACCGAATCTGGCCTATATGTGACTCCAGTCCCACACCAACGTGATTGACTCGTAACTGTCCTCTGAGGTGGCCTATATCACGGTGTTACATACAGCAGTTCAAAAAGAAGGCCCGCCACCACCTTCTCAGGGCAATTAGGGATGAACAATAAATGATGGCCTCATCCAGAAAATGAATTTTAAAAAAAGGTTTACTTCTGTGGTAATGTGGATTTAGGTCTGTACCGAGTTAGCTGAGTTTTGGGGGGGGGGGTTGCGGGTCCTCAATTGGCCTCAGTGTCTGTAGAGTAAGAAGGGGGTTACACAAAAATATCAGGCAAGGCGGCTGCTCCTGCTTGATATCCAGCGACCCCCGCCCCGCTAGAAATGTGTGACTGTGGACATCAGGAGGGAATGGGATCGGGCTCCGCTGTGAGGACCCTTGTGGTAGAATAGCCTGCCAACACTCAATGCGGCGGCTCGTGCGTGAAGGAGGGGCATGTGGGGTGTGGGACACCTGTAGGGCTTTATCCCAGCAAGAATCAGTGCCAGCGGGAGAAGAGGAGGAGGAGGAGGAGGAGGGGGGGAGAAGGTTGGCAGGAAGAGGGAATTTTATTTTTAAATAACGGCTGAAAAGTAGATTCCTGAGGAGAGTGTCAGTCCGTTCTGATGAAGGGTCCAAGCCCAAAAGTATAACCTGTCCTTTCCTCCTTTCAAGTGCTCATAAAAAAAATTGTATTTATATTGTGCCTTTCATGATGTCCCAAAGCACTTTGCAACCACTGAAGCCAATTTGTAAGATCCCACAAACAGCAATGTGATAATGACCAGATAATTTGTTTTACTGAGAGATAAATATTGGCCAGAACACCAGGGATATCTCCCTTGCTCTTCTTTGAAATAGTGCCATGGGAATTTTAACATCTACCATGAGAGGGCAGGTGGGGTCTCAGTATAACAGAAAGTCTCATCAGAAAGAGGGCACCTCTGACAATGCAGCACTCCCTCAGTACTGCACTGGGAGTGTCAGCTTAGATTATGTGCTGAAGTCTCTCGAGTGGGACTTGAACCCACAATCTCTGACTCAGAGGCGAGAGTGCTACCCACTGAGTCAAGGCTGAGACCTGACTCTTCTGATTTTCTATTTCAGATTACCAGCATTTGAAACTATTTCCTTTTTATCCTGAGCAAGGCCTCTTTATTTATTGGTGGCTTTCAGTCAGATGGGGCCTTACACACAGTTCTACTGCAATTGGCTAACCTGCTGTCTTTAATGGTGTATAAATTACCACGGCATACAGTACCTTCACTGAATTGTGCTGGTTGATGTGAAATATATGTGTTTATGGAGATTCTTTTTCCCAAAACTATCTTTCACAGCTATAATGTAGCTGGAAATGTAGTAAACAGTGAGGAGACTGGTGCAATGGACAGACACATGGCAGATTAAATTTAATGCAGAGAAGTGTGAAGTGATGCATTTTGGAAGGAAGAATGAGGAGAGGCAATATAAACTAAATGGTGGTGTTGTTCCCATGCACCTGCTGCCCTTGTCCTTCTAGGCGGTAGAGGTCACGGGTTTGGGAGGTGCCATCGAAGAAGCCTTGGTGATTTGCTGCAGTGCATCCTGTGGATGGTACACACTGCAGCCACTGTACGCCGGTGGTGAAGGGAGTGAATGTTTAGGGTGGTGGATGAGGTGCCAATCAGGTGGGCTGCTTTGTCCTGGATGGTGTTGAGCTTCTTGAGTGTTGTTGGAACTGCACTCATCCAGGCAAGTGGAGAGTATTCCATCACACTCCTGACTTGTGCCTTGTAGATGGTGGAAAGGCTTTGGGGAGTCAGGAGGTGAGTCACTCGCCGCAGAATACCCAGCCTCTGACCTGCTCTTGTAGCCACAGTATTTATATGGCTGGTCCAGTTAAGTTTCTGGTCAATGGTGACCCCCAGGATGTTGATTGTGGGGGATTCGGCGATGGTAATCTGGGGAGATGGTTAGACTCTCTCTTGTTGGAGATGGTCATTGCCTGGCACTTGTCTGGCGCGAATGTTACTTGCCACTTATCAGCCCAAGACTGGATGTTGTCCACGTCTTGCTGCATGCGGGCAGGGACTGCTTCATTATCTGAGGGGCTGCGAATGGAACTGAACACTGTGCAATCATCAGGGAACTTCCCCATTTCTGTCCTTATGATGGAGGGAAGGTCATTGATGAAGCAGCTGAAGATGGTTGGGCCTAGGACACTGCCCTGAGGAACTCCTGCAGTAATGTTCTGGGGCTGAGATGATTGGCCTCCAACAACCACTACCATCTTCCTTTGTGCTCGGTACAACTCCAGCCACTGGAGAGTTTCCCCCCGGATTCCCATTGACTTCAATTTTACGAGGGCTCCTTGGTGCCACACTCGGTCAAATGCTGCCTTGATGTCAAGGGCATTCACTGTCACCTCAGCTCTGGAATTCAGCTCTTTTGTCCATGTTTGGACCAAGGCTGTAATGAGGTCTGGAGCCGAGTCGTCCTGGCGGAACCCAAACTGAGCATCGGTGAGCAGGTTATTGGTGAGTAAGTGCCGCTTGATAGCACTGTCGACGACACCTTCCATCACTTTGCTGATGATTGAGAGTAGACTGATGGGGCGGTAATTGGCCGGATTGGATTTGTCCTGCTTTTTGTGGACAGGACATACCTGTTCATTTTCCACTTTGTCAGGTCGATGCCAGTGTTGTAGCTGTATTGGAACAGCTTTGCTAGAGGCACGGCTAGTTCTGGAGCACAAGTCGGGATGTTCTGGAGCATTACAGTCGGGATGTTGTCGGAGCCCATAGCCTTTGCTGTATCCAGTGCACTCAGCCATTTCTTGATATCACATGGAGTGAATCAAATTGGCTAAAGACTGGCCTCTGTGATGGTGGGGATGTCGGGAGGAGGCCGAGATGAATCATCCACTCGGCACATCTGGCTGAAGATGGTTGCAAATGCTTCAGTCTTGTCTTTTGCACTCACGTGCTGGACTCCGCCATCATTGCGAATGGGGATGTTCATGGAGCCTCCTCCTCCCGTTAGTTGTTGAATTGTCCATCCCTATTCACGACTGGTGCTAAACCTTTATAAATCACTGGTTAGGCCCCAGCTGGAGTATTGTGTCCAATTCTGGGCACCGCATTTTAGGAAGGACGTCAAGGCCTTGGAGAGGGTGCAGAGGAGATTTACCAGAATGGTACTGGGGATGAGGGACTTCAATTACGTGGAGAGACTGGAGAAGCTGGGATTGTTCTCCTGAGAGTAGAGAATGTTAAGGGAAGATTTAATAGAGGTGTTCAAAATTATTAGTGGTTTTGATAGAGTAGATAAGGAAAAACTGTTTCCAGTGGCAGAGGACACAGGTTTAATATCATTGCCAAAAAAGCTAGTGGGGAGATGAGGAGAATTTTTTTTACGCAGCGAGTTGTTGTGATCTGGAATGCACTGCCTGAAAGGGTGATCAAATGTAAGGAGTCTTACAACACCAGGTTGTAGTCCAACAGCTTTATTTAAAATCACAAGCTTTCGGAGGCTTTCTCCTTAGTCAGGTGACGAAGGGGAAAGCCTCCGAAAGCTTGTGATTTTAAATAAAGCTGTTGGACTATAACCTGGTGTTGTAAGACTCCTTACATTTGTCCACCCCAGTCCATCACCGGCATCACCACATCATGAAAGGGTGGTGGAAGCAGATTCAGTAGTAACTTTCAAAAGGGAATTGGATGAATATTTGAAGGGGAAACATTTACAAGGCTATGGGGAAAGAGCAGGGGAGTGGGACTAATTGGATAGCTCTTTCAGAGAGCTGGCACAGGCACGATGGGCCGAACTGCCTTCTTCTGTGCTGTCTGATCCTATGATTCTATAAAGAGACTATCCCGCCAACTTGGTCTTGTCTGCTTCCCATCAAAATGGGCCACGTCCATCTCTTGCCCTTTCCAAGAGAAAAGTGTTCTTAATAGTAATGATTGGTGTGGTGGATGTGGGCTTCAAAGAAGGAAAGACTTGTCTAGATATATATAAAGTGCCTTTCATGACTTCAGGACACCAGACAAACTCCCCTGCTCTTCTTTGAAATAGTGCCGTGGAATCTTTTACGTCCACCTGAGAGGTGGGAAGGGGCCTCGGTTTAACGTCTCATCCGAAAGTTAGTTAGTGATGGGAGGGGTCGGTGGGCTTGCTGTGAATGAATAAGCCTGTACGGGCCAAATAGCTTTCCACGTTCGTATCTATCTTGTGATCTTACATTATTAAATCTGTACCCAAGGTCAAAATCCAAACCCGATCATTTGATTTTGCAATGGTACTGAAAGTGTGAGCAGAAATCTAAAACCCAGTAGACACTGGAGGCAACTGTTGAGTAATAGGTTACAGTCGTTGATTGGTCCTGGCCGGGCTGTTATGGAGTTAATAGATAATCAGCATTTTTGTTTGTTTTTGTTGAAGAGCAATGGCCACTGGAATAGAGGAGGGGAATTGGCCGGTCCCAATGCGAGCGATTGGGGCCCAGAATCTGCTCACGATGCCGGGGGGAGTTTCACATTCCGGCTACCTCCATAAGAAAGGGGGCTCCCAGTGGAAGATCATGAAGTGTAAGTTCGTCAGTCCCACAGATTGTCATTTAGAGTTTACCAATCCAACTTCTTCACCAAGGTGCCAGTACGGAGCCTCTTGCTCTTCCAACTCCGGCCTCCTTTACATTCCCTCCCTCCCTCCACTCGTCCTTCGCACACCTCCTCTAATTCTTGTCCCGACACCTCTGTGAAACTCTTCAGGACGGTTTACTAAAAAGTGTTTTATAAATGCAAGTTGTTGTCATTTGTATATGCTCAGGGGTATGTACAGGGAATGAGGTAAATACACTGATAATATTTTGATATTTCTGCAGTAAACCTGCTGATATTTTTTCATTTATCCATGCAAATGATATTTGATCCACCCTCCATAAACTTGGGCTCATCCAAAACTCTGGTGCCCAAACCCTAACTCGCACCAAGTCCCGTTCGCACATCACCCCTGTGCTCGCCGACCTACATGGCTCCTGGTCCGATGATGCCTCGATTTTAAATTTCTCATCCTTGTATTCAAATCCCTCCATGGCCACGCCCTTCCCTATCTCTGTAACCTCCCCTACAACCCTCCGAGATCTCTGCGCTCCTCCAATTCTGGCTCCTTGCGCATCTCCGATTTTCATCGCTCCACCATTGGCGGCCGTGCCTTCAGCTGTCTGGGCCCTAAGCTCTGGAATTCCCTCCCTGAACCTCTCCGTCTCTCTACCTCGCTCTCCTCCTTTAAGATGCTTCTTAAAACTACCTCTTTGACCAAGCTTTTGGTCACCTGTCCTAATATCTCCTTATGTAGCTTGGTGTCAAATTTTGTTTGATAATCACATCTGTGAAGCGCCTTGGGATATTTTACTACATTAAAGGCGCTATATAAATGCAAGTTGTTGTTGATTGCAAATTATTTTTGGACGATAAGATGTCCACTGGGACTGGCAGGCTCAGCGGTTCCTTGCCACGTGGCCGCTCTTCCTGGGCCTCGGCGGTGAACGGTGGCAGCTTGTCCAAAATTGGGGGGGGGGTCATCAAAGCCAAGCCCGCTCCAGTCGTCCACCCAATGCCCTCACACTCCCGCTTCCAGCAGAAATCACGGATAGTGATCAGGAGCAGGAGCCCTGGACCAGGCCAACTGCGGCTGGAGTAATTCAGCACATCCCAGAGATGGAACTGAGGAACTTCCTTTCTGTCGCTGCGTTTACTCGCTGATTTACTCCCTCTCACATTTTCTGGGAATGTAGGAACAGCAGCAGGCCATTCAGCCCCTTGAGCCTAGTCTGCCACTCAATTAGATCATGGCTATTCTGAATCTTAACTCCATGGTTTCATAACCCTTAATGCCCTATCGATCTCAGTCTTGAAATTTTCTATTGACCCCAGGCTCAACAGCTTTCTTTGTGTTCAATAAGGTTCATGTTCTTTGTGCCATGTTTTGCATGAGGTAGGGAGGGCAGAAAGGCACTTCGCTCCCAGCTCTGTGTCAGTCATTCTGAGACCGGCAGCCATGGAAGTCCAACCTGGCCATCTCTCCAGGTCCGCTGCCTCCCTGTGGGGAGATTCCCAGTCAGTCATTGGCGCCTTTCCCACACCAACGAGGTGAGAGAGCCAAATATTTGACATTTATTGCCAAGATTTTAAAGAGGTTTTATTTATAGTTCATCCCGCTCTGATTCTTAAAATTCACAGAATCCATTGAATCATAGTATGGTACAGCACAGAAGGAGGCCATTCGGCCCATCGTGCCCATGCCGGCTCTTTGAAAGAGCCATCCAATTAGTCCCACTCACCCCTGCTCTTTCCCCATAGCCCTGCAAATTTCCCTCCTTCAAGTATTTATCCAATTCCCTTTTGAAAGTTAGTATTGAACATAAGAACAGAAGAACATAAGAAATAGGAGCAGGAGTAGGCCATCCGGCCCCTCGAGCCTGTTCTGCCATTCAACAAGATCATGGCTGATCTTCTATCTCAATGCCATTTTCCTGCACCATCCCCATATCCCTTGATGCCTTTAATATCTAGAAATCTATCGATCTCTGTTTTGAATGTACTCAATGACTGAGCCTCCACAGCCCTCTGGGGTAGAGAATTCCAAAGATTCACCACCCTCTGAGTGAAGAAATTTCTCCTCGTCTCAATCCTAAATGACCTCCCCCTTTATTCTGAGTCTGTGACCCCTGGTTTGAGACTCCCCAGCCACGGGAAACATCCTCCCTGCATCTACCCTGTCAAGCCCTGTAAGATTTTTTTGTGTTTCAATGAGATCACCTCTCATTCTTCTAAACTCTAGAGAATACAGGCCTAGCCTACTCAATCTCTCCTCATATGACAATCCCGCCATCCCAGGAATCAGTCTGGTGAGCCTTCGTTGCACTCCCTCTATGGCAAGTATATCCTTTTTTAGGTAAGGAGACCAAAATTGTACACAATACTCCAGGTGTGGTCTCACCAAGACCCTATATAATTGCAGTAAGACATCTTTACTCCTGTACTCAAATCCTCTTGTTATGAAGCCCAACATACCATTTGCTTTCCTAATTGCTTGCTGCACCTGCATGTTGGCTTTCAGTGACTCATGTACAAGGACACCCAGGTCCCTTTGAACATCAACATTTCCCAATCCCTCACCATTTAAAAAATACTCTGCATTTCTGTTTTTCCTACCAAAGTGGATAACTTCACACTTTTCCACATTATATTCCATCTGTCATATTCTTGCCCACTCACTTAGCCTGTCTATATTTCCTTGAAGCCTCTTTGCATCCTCCTCACAACTCACATTCCCACCTAGTTTTGAGTCATCAGCAAACTTGGAAATATTACATTTGGTTCCCTCGTCCAAATCATTGATATATATTGTGAATAGCTGGGGCCCAAGCACTGATCCCTGCGGTACCCCACTAGTCACAGTCTGCCAACCTGAAAAAGACCCGTTTATTCTTACTCTCTGTTTTCTGTCTGTTAACCAATTCCCAATCCATGCCAGTATATTGCCCCCAATCCCATGTGCTCTAACTTTGTTCACCAACCTCCTGTGTGGGACCTTATCGAAAGCCTTCTGAAAATCCAAATACTTCACATCCACTGGTCCCTCCTTATCTATTCTACTAGTTACATCCTCAAAGAACTCCAACTCAAACATGATTTCCGTTTCATAAATCCATGTTGACTCTGCCAAATGCTATTATTATTTTCTAAGTGTCCTGTTATCACATCCTTTATAATAGATTCTAGCATTTTCCCTACTACTGATGTCAGATTAACAGATCTGTAGTTCCCTGTTTCCTCTCTCCCTCCTTTCTTAAATAGTGGGGTTACATTTGCCACCCTCCAATCTGCAGGAACCGTTCCAGAATCTATAGAATTTTGGAAGATGACAACCAATGCATCCACTATCTCTATAACCACCTCTTTCAAAACCCTGGGATGTAGATCATCAGGTCCTTGGGATTTATCGACTTTCAGTCCCATTAATTTCTCTAGTATTTTTTTTTTACTAATACTAATTTCTTTCAGTTCCTCATTCTCGCCAGACCTTTGGTTCTCTAGTAATTCTGGGAGGTTTTTTCTGTCTTCTTCCTTATTCCCCATTATAAATTCTCCCGTCTCTGTCTGTAAGGGACCCACATTTGCCTTCGCCAGTCTTTTCCTTTTTACATACCTATAGAAACTTTTACAGTCCGTTTTTATGTTTCTCGCTAGTTTACTCTCATATTTTATTTTCCCTTTCTTTATCAATTTTTTGGTCCTCCTTTGCTGAATTCTAAAATGCTCCCAATGCTTAGGCGTACTGCTTTTTCTGGCAACTTTATATGTTGCTCCCACCGCCCTTTCAGGCAGTGCATTCCAGATCATAACAACTCGCTGCGTAACATTCTCTTCTTCATACTGCCTCTGGTTCTTTTGCCAATTGTTTTTGACTTCTCCATTCGCTATGTTGCCCGGCCCTCTCAATTCGCCCCCGCGGCCTGCCTTAGCTGCCCTAACACTGATTCTCTTGATGATTTCAGGGCCATTGCGATTTGTCATCATTCACAAGGGATGTATTTATTACTTCAAATCCAGCACCGCAGCTTACCCGCAGGGAGCATTCTCCTTGAATGGTTACAACAGGTCAGTACCCAGCAACTGTATTACTTGTATCAGACCTTCCCATCTGTTAGGGCAGGGGTGTGTGTGGCGGGGGCAGTGGGGCCGTTTCTCGTGATCGATGCTCTCTTTATCCTGCCGGTACTGCTTCTGCCCTGGTGACACGCGGAGTGCAGAGACCCAGTACAACTGCTTCTGAGGAGTTCGTGCTTTGTGAGCTTGCACAATTTGTTTTTAATGCCCCTATGATTGTCCTCCCCGGGTTTGCTCGCAGCAGTGTCCTGGAGATCAATCTTCAGCTCCTTGAGACTCAAGGACAATCCTGGAGGTTTGATTTCCCTACTCAGACTTTGCTTAACCAACTGTTCCCATTGGACTGACCTCTTTATCGTGGTCGTAAAAGGGGAGTCAAAATAAGATTGTAGATGCGGTGAAATTGGCCTTTTGGGGTTTTTTTGGTGGGTTTTATTTGTATTCCAGTTCTACTGGTGCTGGCAGACTCTGGCTGCTCAATTTGCAGCAGTTGGAAAGCACAGACACTGCAGCCCGTCCCTCACCCACCTTTCCCACTTCCTCTCCCCTGTCTTGTTCGCCCTTTCCCTGGGCTGACTCGATGTCAAATTTCAAACAGAACAGCGATTTCTTTTTTAAAACAAATTTGCAGGGCTAGGGGGAATGATCACGGTGGGGGGGAAGGGGGGGGGGGGAAGGTGGGACGAAATTGAATAGCTCTTTCACAGGCATGACGGGCTGAATGGCCTCCTTCTGTGCTGTATGGCATTGGGTGAACGTGCCATACAGCACAGAAGGACTGACGGGTAATTAAGAGCATGCTGGCTTTCCAATTGGTGTTGCAAGGATGTGAGGATGGATGTGTCGAGCGACCAATGGTGGGAGTGTGGGGGCAGGGCGGTTGGAGGCTCATGTGATGAAACCTCCAGGAATACGTCCAACCAGAGTTGGCGACCGTAGGTCCGGAAGACATAATCGGGACCCCCACATGCTCACGTAAACGAGGACCCCAACAGCTTTGGGCAGGTGTCCTTGCCCCATGCTCAATAGAGCAGGTTAACATTGGGAACAGTTGGTTCCTGCTGAGTCCGGGGCTGCGGCAGCTTGGGCGATTTTAACTGGCCACTCGCTCGGTTTCCACCGGGCGGATGGGGTGAAAATGGCACTCATTTTTATTTCAATGTGTTGAGAAAGTTGATGCTCCTGTCACTCTTGAAACATTATAAGTGTAACAGCCTTGAGCGGATGTGAGTGTCGACATGCGTCTGCAGAGTTCTCTCCAAATTGGGCAGAGTGTGATTTACACTTGCACTTTTTGCACCCTGCTGATTGCTGCTCTTTCAGATTCCGCTCTTTCAGATTCCGCTCTTTCAAATTCCGCTCTTTCAGATTCCGCTCTTTCAGATTGCTGGTGCAACGTGGCTGGATGCAAAGTCCAGCCTTAGGTCCGAGTGGAAAGGGGACTTGGCTTTAAAATAACCGTATCGCAGCCATTCATGAAAGGGTCTGCAGTTAGTGGCACTCAGTGACAACTGCCCCAGTTATGGTACAAAGAAAACACTGTTCTAAAGATAGCCCGTTCTAGATAGAAGGATTGTGGCTTCCCCTCTGCACCTCATACAGAGGACGTAGGACCGCATTTCAGCTCAGCGTGGTGTACAGTCACCGTTCACACAAGCTGCAGGGTTCTTTTTAGAGAGGCCAAGAGGGTTCATTTTTATACCAAATTCTGCTCTCCCCAACTCCCTCCCCTCCCCCACCCCGCAACTTTCTGCTCCTGAAAGTTGTGACTGTTGCCAGGATACAGTTCCAGGTGCCCTCCGGTATTAAGAATTGGTTGTTCCTGTAAAGAAAGAAAGAACTTGCATTTACACAGCACCTTTCACAACCACAGGACATCCCAAAGAGCTTTACAAGCATTGAAGTTCTTTTGAAGTGTAGTCACTGTTGTAGGAAAAGCAGAAGCCAATTTGCGCACAGCAAGATCCCACAAACAGCAATTAAATAAATGACTAGATCATCTGTTTTGGTATTGGTTGATGGATAAATATTGGCCAGGACATGGGGGGAACTCCCCTGCTCTTCTTCGAAATAATGCCATGGGATCTTTTACATCCACCTGAGAGGACAGACAGGGCCTCAGTTTAAACCTCTCATTCAAAAGACGGCACCTCCACAGTGCAGCGCTCCCTCAGTACTGCACTAGATTATGTGCTCAATCGCTGGAGTTGGACTTGAACCCACACATGGAACATGAACTATCGAGTGGCCCTTGTCAGTGAGGGTCAGTAGACTCAATCACATGGTGGCAATCACAGCAGAGCCCGATCTTGTCCTCTCCTGAACATACCTCCACACACACCTACACACACACACACACACACACACCTACCCACACACACCTACACCTCCACACACACACACACACACCTACCCACACACACCTCCACACACACACACACACACACACACCTCCACACACACACACACCTCCACACACACCCACACACACACACACACACACACCTACACACACACACACACACCTCCACACACACCTACACACACACACACACACCTACACACACACACACACACACACCTACACACACACACACCTCCACACACACCTACACACACACACACCTACACACACACACACACACACACCTACACACACACACACACCTACACACACACACACACCTACACACACACACACCTACACACACACACACACACACACACACACCTACACACACACACACACACCTCCACACACACCTACACACACACACACACCTACACACACACACACACACCTCCACACACACCTACACACACACACACACACACACACACAACTACACACACACACACACCTCCACACACACACACACCTACACACACACACACACACACCTCCACACACACCTACACACACACACACACACACACACACCTCCACACACACCTACACCCCTACACACACACCTACCCACACACACCTACACCCCTACACACACACCCCTACACACACACACCTACACCCCTACACACACACCTCCACACACACCTACACCCCTACCCACACACACCTACCCACACACACCTACACCCCTACACACACACACCTACCCACACACACCTACACCCCTACACACACACCTCCACACACACCTACACCCCTACACACACACACCTACCCACACACACCTACCCACACACACCTACACCCCTACCCACACACACCTACCCACACACACCTACCCACACACACCTACACCCCTACACACACACACCTACCCACACACACCTACCCACACACACCTACACCCCTACCCACACACCCCTACCCACACACACCTACCCACACACACCTACACCCCTACCCACACACCCCTACACACACACACCTACCCACACACACCTACACCCCTACACACACACACACCTACCCACACACACCTACCCACACACACCTACCCACACACACCTATACCCCTACACACACACACCTACCCACACACACCTACCCACACACACCTATACCCCTACACACACACACCTACCCACACACACCTACCCACACACACCTATACCCCTACACACACACACCTACCCACACACACCTACCCACACACACCTATACCCCTACACACACACACCTACCCACACACACCTCCACACACACACACACACCCACACACACCTACCCACACACACCTACCCACACACACCTATACCCCTACACACACACGCCTACCCACACACACCTACCCACACACACCTATACCCCTACACACACACACCTACCCACACACACCTACCCACACACACCTACACCCCTACACACACACACCTACCCACACACACCTACCCACACACACCTACCCACACACACCTATACCCCTACACACACACACCTACCCACACACACCTACGCCCCTACACACACACCTCCACACACACACACACCTCCACCTACACACACTTAAAATTAGAGCTAGGCTGTTCAGGGGTGATGTCAGGAAGCACTTCTTCACACAAAGGGGAGTGGAAATCTGGAACTCTCTCTCCCGAAAAGCTGTTGAGGCTGGGGGTCGATTGAAAATTTCAAAACTGAGATTGATAGAATTTTGTTAGGCAAGGGTATTAAGGGTTACAGAACTAAGGTGGGTAGATGGAGTTAAGATACAAATCAGCTATGATCTAATTGAATGGCAGAGCAGGCTCGAAGGGCTGAATGGCCTACTCCTGATCCTATGTTCCTTTTACCAAGACAAATCCCTTTCATAATCATGACTGTTCCTTTGGCCAATTTGATTTCCTGGCTAAATATTTTACATTTAGCTGCTTTTAACTACATTTACCATCTACTGGCCCAGCTTACAAAAAAATCTCAATTCTTCTGAATGGGGTTACATTGTTCCTCATTATTTGCTTTGACTCCAGTTTTAATATCACCTGCAAATTTTGTTCATTCCCAAGGATGTGACCTTCACTGGCAAGGCTGACATTTATTGCCCATCCCCAGTTGCCCTGACCTTCTTGAACCACTGATAGCAGTTTGATACAACTGAAGGGCTTACTAGGCCATTTCAGAAGGTAGTTAAGAGTCAACCACATTGGGGTTGGACTTGAGTCACATATAGGCCAGACTGGGTTAAGGACAGCAGGTTTCCATCACCTCAAGGACATTAGTGAACCAGTTGGATTTTTACAACAATTCAATAACTTAATTTAAATTCTCAAGGTGGGATTTGAATTTACATTCTAGAGATTGAATGCAGGCCTCTAGATTACCAGTGCAGTAAGATAACCACTTCACTACCGTAACCACCCCTTGGGGAAGTGTGTAGCGTCAAGTACTAAAGGGGAAGTAAACTTGTTGATTTCCTGGCTCCTATCTGGGAAAGTGACTCCCTTAACCTGAACTTGAGCAATGATGTGAACTTCCACTTTCTCAAGCTGTATTCCTCTGCACTGTGGTCAGCAGGGAAGTGGTGACAATTCCTAATAATAACTCAAAAGATTCCATGAATACCTTGAGGGGGAGCTCCATTAGGTTTTTTTTTCAAAAAATATACTTTATTCATAAAATTTGTAGCAAAACATACAATACAGTTGTCATATCACATTCCAAACGTACACAATACAGATTATACAATTTGCAGATTACATCAAGTACAGTTCAATGAACACATTGTACATAATTACAGTTCATGACACTCTGGGATGTCTCATTGCAGTATACTCAGTACAGATTATTGATTACAGATTCATTACAGGTACATTACAGATTCATTACAGGTACATTACAGCAATTTGAATTTTATATTCTGCCCGGGGGGGTTTTTCCCTGATTGCAGCCCCTCGGTATACAATGGCGGGAAGGCTCTAAACGGTTGCCTTTCCCCACAGAGCCTTTGTGGCGGCCGCACCCAGCTTCAGTGCGTCCCTGAGCACGTAGTCCTGGACCTTGGAATGTGCCAGTCTGCAACACTCGGTCGAGGACAGCTCCTTGCACTGGAAGACCAGCAGGTTTCGGGCAGACCAAAGGGCGTCTTTCACCGAGTTAATGGTCTTCCAGCAGCAGTTGATGTCTGTCTCGGGTGTGCGTCCCCGGGAACAGCCCATAGAGCAAAGAGTCCTGTGTTACGGAACTGCTCGGGACGAACCTGGACAGATACCACTGCATCTCTCTCCAGACCTTCTTTGCAAAGGCGCATTCCAGAAGGAGATGGGTGACGGTCTCGTCTGCACCGCAGCCTCCTCGGGGACAGCGCGCGGTGGCACTGAGAGTCCGGGAGTGCATGAAGGATCTGACGGGAAGGGCCCTTCTCACCACCAGCCAAGCTATGTCTTGGTGCTTGTTTGAAAGTTTAGGTTGTCAGAGTCTTGGAGCATGTCTTGACAGCAGATACAGCTACTACAGTTTGCCAATGCTTGTCTGCTCACACATCTTACAATGAGGCACTCTTGCCAGTAGGATCTCACTAACGGGTGTTTCCATCCACTATTTGAATTTGTCCCCCAATCAGAATTACGTCTATATATGTCCATGTACATCGATCATTAAAATGTCATTGGCAGGTACAGAAAATAATCAAAAAGGCTAATGGAATGCTGGCCTTTATATCTAGAGGACTAGAGTACAAGGGGGTAGAAGTTATGCTGCAGCTATACAAAGCCCTGGTTAGACCGCACCTGGAGTACTGAGAGCAGTTCCGGGCACCGCACCTTAGGAAGAACATATTGGCCTTGGAGGGAGTGCAGCGTAGGTTTACTAGAATGATACCTGTACTCCAAGGGTTAAATTACAAGGAGAGATAACACAAACTACGGTTGTATTCCCTGGAATTCAGATGATTAAGGGGTGATTTGATCGAAGTTTTCAAGATATTAAGGAGAACTGATAGGGTAGATAGAGAAACTATTTCCAATCATTGGGGAGTCTAGGACTAGGGTACGTAGCCTAAAAATTAGAGCCAGGACTTTCAGGAGTGAAGTTAGGAAACATTTCTACACGCAAAGGATGGTAGAAGTTTGGAACTCTCTTCCACAAATGGCAGTTGATGCTAGCTCAATTGTTAATTTTAAATCTGAGATTGATAGATTTTCGTTAACCAAAGGTCTTAAGGGATATGGGGATAAGGCGGGTACATGGAGTTAGATCACAGATCAGCCGTGATCTCATTGAGTGGTGTAAAGAATCTTACAACACCAGGTTATAGTCCAACAGTTTAACCTGGTGTTGTAAGATTGTTGTAAGGTCCAACTATAACCTGGTGTTGTAAGATTCTTTACATTTGTCAACCCCAGTCCATCACCGGCATCTCCACATCATTGAGTGGTGGAACAGGCTCGAGGGGCTAAATGGCCTATTCCTGTTCCTATCTTCCTATGTATATCTTGAATGGTTGAATCAATTAATCTTTAGGTGCAGATTATGCTGTTTTATGTTATACATGATGTGGAGATGCCGGTGATGGACTGGGGTGGACAAATGTAAGGAATCTTACAACAACAGGTTATAGTCCAACAAATTTATTTTAAAATCACAAGCTTTCGGAGATTATCTCCTTCGTCAGATGAATGAATGAAAAGGTTCTCAAATCGCATATCTTATACTATGTTGGGACAGCATCACACCAATCAAAAGGTGTCGTTGTTATTCAAACAGGCCAGTCACGGAGAACAGCACGTCCCAGTACACTGGATATACATTGTGTCAATTACACAGGCAGGCAGAAAGAAACTCAAAATGGCAGAGAGAGAGAGAGAGAATTTTAAAAAACATATAAATTTTTTTCCCCCTTTTTGCTGGTGGGGTTACGTGTAGCATGACATGAACCCAAGATCCCGGTTGAGGCCGTCCTCATGGGTGCGGAACTTGGCTATCAACTTCTGCTCGACGATTTTGCGTTGTCGTGTGTCTCGAAGGCCGCCTCGAGAACGCTTACCCGAAGATCGGTGGCTGAATGTCCTTGACTGCTAAAGTGTTCCCCGACTGGGAGGGAACCCTCCTGTTTGGCGATTGTTGCGCGGTGTCCGTTCATCCGTTGTCGCAGCGTCTGCATGGTCTCGCCAATGTACCATGCTCCGGGGCATCCTTTCCTGCAACGTATGAGGTAAACAACGTTGGCCGAGTCACAGGAGTATGAACCATGTACCTGGTGGGTGGTGTCCTCTCGTGTGATGGTGGTATCCGTGTCGATGATCTGGCATGTCTTGCAGAGGTTGCCGTGGCAGGGTTGTGTGGTGTCGTGGACGCTGTTCTCCTGAAAACTGGGTAACTTGCTGCGAACGATGGTCTGTTTGAGGTTGGGTGGCTGTTTAAAGGCGAGCAGTGGAGGCGTGGGGATGGCCTTAGCGAGGTGTTCGTCGTCATCGATGTTATACTGAACACACCGGCACTAGGACTCTGTAGAATCTTAACTCACAGTGTCTATGGTAATGTAATCTCTGAGATATTTCAGCCTTTCGTTGTATGCACAGTCACCTCATCTATGACAGCCTCTCCCTCTGCTTACTGTATAACTCTGACTGCCCTGTGGCTTATCGCTTTCTTTGGTCTTTACTTTTTCATCCCCCAACCCCCGTTCCACCTCCTTTTCTCCTGATGGCATAGACTCACGCAAGGAGTACTCAGTTCTGTGGGCACCTTCCGGTGCTGCACACAAGTGGCCAGTCATTATGTGCGAGCCTGGACAGTGAAGGGTGTACGGTCCCGGTGAGGAGCCTCGCCCGAATATTGGAAATTCATGAGTTCTTCGTGATTCTCCAACCAGTGGAAAGTCGTGCCCAGCGCCCTTTGGGAGCTCAAAGTCAGAAAATAGGCCCTCGATTGTTGCTGGCCGGCTATTTCACCATGAGAACCGTCACAACCGAACCTGATATTTCCCCTCCATCTTCAATATCCACATGTGCACTTTCGGGCAGTGATGGCTGGATGGCGTCCAGGAGCAGGAACCCTGGCTGCTTTATTCACTGTGTCGACACGTGGGCCTGAGGCCAGATGCATTGCTCCTACTGGCACCCTGGCTGAAACAAGCTAACCAGGGGGATCACACCTGGGCGGGGATGGTTCAGCTGCTCGCCGTCGGGGGAGCTGGTCTTTATCTATTTAAGGACACCTGTATTACCATCACGTCTCGTACTCTCCAAGAACTGCAAGTAAATGTGTAACGGGGAGACGTACAGTCTCTGTGCAAAGCCCATTCCTCTAGTTCTCAGGCATGTCATGGGGCAGGAGTCAGGTCTGCAGGGAGCACCCGTCTGACCAGGATGTCCATTTCCCTACAGGGGGTCTAGAGGGACTGGCTGTCTGAGACACTTGTTTGTCCTTGTGACGTGGGGATGCTCTTCCTACCTCACGTACCGATCATTTCAGTTGGTTTTCATTCTTTTACAGACTGGATTCTGGGCAGCTGTGTTTCACGGGATCCAAATCTATTGTCCCCAACATCCAGAGCTCATCTCCAAACCCATAGCAATGTTAGACTCACCTAATCGGAGTGATCCTGAGCATTGTCCTCACATTCTTTACCTTCTTTACCCAGAGAGTGGTGAGAATGTGCAACGCACTGCCACAAGGAGTAGTTGAGGTGAATAGCGTAGATGCATTTAAGGGGAAGCGAGATAAACACATGGGGGAGAAAGGAATAGAAGGATATGCTGATAGGGTGAGATGAAGTAGGGAGGGAGGAGGCTTGTGTGGAGCATAAACACCGCATGGACCAGTTGAGCCGAATGGCCTGTTTCTGTGCTGTAGATGTATTGTTAATTACATTATTACAGGCTTGAGGGGCTGAATGGCCTACTCCTGTTCCTATGCAATCTAAATGATTGTTTCCCCCCCCCCCCCCCTTATTACATTCAGGATCAATGATGAAGCTTGATAGCATTACTGAACTGAGTACTCCTCCAAAAGATGCCACCTGCAGCCGTTCTATATGAGCTTTGCGAGGATGCTGTGTACAAGTTCCACAAACGTACATCCTGTCTGTTCCCACTATCTAGAATTCAGACTTTGCTTCTGGATTTCAACCAGAATTCTCTGAAGTTGAAATTTAACCGTACGTTGTGGTCTGTCTAACAAGCCCGCAATCTTATCGAATGCTGGTGAGGCGCAGGAGTTGTCCCCGTATTACACACGGTTGCAGATGGCCAGAGTGAGCTGGATGCTGACAGTGTGACTCTGCACTGAGCTTGATGAAAAGTATCTATTTTTGTTACATAGAATTGCTCGGAATTTGACATCACAGAAACGAGCCATTTGGCCCAAACGCTCTATGCCGATGTTTTAATGCTCCACGCGCGCCTCCTCCCACATTATTCCCAATCACCCTAACAACATATCCTTCTATTCCTTTCTCCCTCTTGCGTTTATCTAGCTTCCCCTTAAATGCATCTGTGCTATTTGCCTCAACTACTCCATGTGGCAGCAAGGTCCACATTCCCACCACTCTCTGGTGAAGAAGTTGCATTGTCGTGTTGGTCTTTATGTTGAAATGACCTGGTTTTGCTTGGGTTTGTAATCTGCAGCCTTAGTTTCACAAACAGGTCATGAATTCAAAGCTGCCATTTCGCATGCAACTGAAGCTACAGGACACTGCTCGTGGAGAATTTTTTTTTTTTTGTGTTCGTGTGTGGTTACGAGCCAGAGGCTATTCACGGCCACGTACAATAGTGTCCACTTGATCAGAGACAGGATGTGAGTATTTGTGTGAAGCGTCGCTTGCAAAGGTCGATTCTACCATCTGCGATGTTTCAGCCTCTGCATCCAGTGCACAAGCTCAGCACAGCTCCATTACTGACCCTGCAACGCGTGTGGTTTCTTGTCTCTGACACAATCCGATGTTGATCAGAGCCAGTCGGGCAGCTCCATGGTATAGGTTGATTGTTAATAATGTTCTGGCCCCACTTGCTTTGAGTGTTAATACTGGTTCAGTACATTTCCAGACCAGACTCCGCTTAGGATGATTTTTTTTTTAAATACATTCTTGGGACATGGACGTCACTAACAAGTCCGGCATTTATTGCCCATTCCTAGTTGCCTTGGAAAGGTGTGAATGAGCCGGTGAATGCATAAGTTCTTTTGTCCCACGTTAAAAAAGTTTTTTTCTCTGTCATATTTTAAGTCTCTATTCCCACCCCCCCCACACTTTCAAGCATAGAAACATAGAATGTTACAGTACGGAGGGAGGCATTCAGCTCATCGAGTCCGTGCTGGCTCAATGCAAGAGCAATCCAGTTAGTCCCACTCCCCCGCCCTATCCCCATAGCCCTGAAAATTTTTTCCTTTCAAGTACTTATCCAGTTCCCTTTTGAAGGCCATGATTGAATCTGCCTCCACCACCCCCTCGGGCAGTGCATTCCAGATCCTAACCACTCACTGTGTAAAAAAGCTTTTCCTCATCTCACCTTTGGTTCTTTTGCCAATCACCTTAAATCTATGTCCTCTGGTTCACGACCCTTCCACCAATGGGAACATTTTCTCTCTATCTACTCTGCGTAGACCCTTCATGATTTTGAACACCTCTATCAAATCTCTCTCAACCTTCTCTGTTCCAAGGAGAACAACCCCAGCTTCTCCAGTCTATCCACGTAACTAAAGTCCCTCATCCTTGGAATCATTCTAGTAAATCTCTTCTGCACCCTCTTTAAGGCCTTCACATCATTCCTAAAGTGCGGTGCCCAGAACTGGACACAATACTCCAGCTGTGGCCAAATCAGTGTTTTATCAAGGTTCATCATGACTTCCTTACTTTTGTACTCTATGCCTCTGTTTATAAATGATGTGGAGATGCCGGTGATGGACTGGGGTTGACAATTGTAAACAATTTTACAACACCAAGTTATAGTCCAACAATTTTATTTTAAAATCCACAAGCTTTCGGAGGCTTCCTCCTTCCTCAGGTGAATGTGGAAAATTCACGTGGAAAATCCATGTGGAATGTGGAATCTGTTTATAAAGCCTAGGATCCGATATGCTTTTTTAACCGCTTTCTCAACCTGCCCTGCCATCTTCAATGATTTGTGTACATATACCCCCAGATCTCTCTGTTCCTGTACCCCTTTTAGAATTGTGCCCTTTAGTTTATATTGCCTCTCCTCATTCTTCCTACCGAAATGTATCACCTTGCATTATTCTGTGTTAAATTTCATCTGCCACGTGTCCGCCCATGCCACCAGCCTGTCTATATCCTCTTGAAGTCAATCACTATCCTCCTCACTGTTTACTACCCTTCCAAGTTTTGTGTCATCTTCAAATTTTAAAATTCTGCCCTGTACACCAAAGTTCAAGTCATTAATATATATCAAGAAAAGCTGTAGTCCCAGCACCGACCCCTGGGGAACACTACTGTACACCTCCCTCCAGTCCGACAAACAACCGTTCACCACTACTCTCTGTTTCCTGTTCTTAGCTAATTCTGTATCCATGTTGCTACTGCCCCTTTATTCCATGGGCTGCAATCTTGATGACAAGCCTACCATGCGGCACTTTATCAAACCCCTTTTGTTAAATACGATTTGCCTTTAACAAATCCATGCTGGCTTTCCCTAATCAATCCACACTTGTCCAAGTGACTGTTAATTCTGTTGCGGATTATCGTTTCTAAAATTTTCCCCACCACCGAGGTTAAACTGACTGGCCTGTAATTACAATCTTGTACCATTCCCGACTCAATAGCTGTTTCCAAATCTCTGTTTAAATTACTTTAGAACCTGCTAGACTCTTAAGGAGTTTAAAGGATTTAATGCAGTTCCTCGTGAAACTGACCCTAAATCAGCACTTAATGGACATTAAATTGGCAATCTCACTTGGGGAAGTCATTGTATGACTGCTGTGTGAAATGGACAAAATGTCACACAGTTGTAGCAAGGAGATGTCCTTCTGAGGCTGGGGATGCGGCTCAGTCGTGTTGTTCAAACAGAGTAGAACATAAGAACGTAAGAAATAGGAGCAGGAGTAGGCTATAGACTCCTCGAGCCTGCTCCGCCATTCAATAAGATCATGGCTGATCTTCTACCTCAACTCCACTTTCCCACCCGATCCCCAGATCCCTTGATTCCCTTAGAGGGTGGCTTAACTCTGCATCTGCTGTGCTGGATGTTGAAATGTTCTTTATGTAATACATTCCCATTGTGTAAGATATATACCCATATGTTGCATGTGTTATTACGCCGTGTAACTGTGGAATGATTTTAACACACTAACTACATCGCAGTTGGCCATGTGATCCAATAACTGGAAGATTCGTGAGCAGTTTCACGCTATCCATTGGGAACTGGCTTAAAACCCCTCAAATGCTAAATACTGTTAATGTTGATGAATGCTGCACTGAACTACACCTATAAATCAGAAGTGTAAGTTGGATTTTGTGCCAAAACCAGGCAGTGCCATCTCCAATTCTGGTCACTGGGTAGGGTTGCCAACTCTGGTTGGCCGTATTCCTGGAAGTTTCATCACATGACCTCCTGCCTCCAACCGCCCCGCCTGTTCAAACAGCCTTTCTCCCTCTCCATCTCCAATACATTTATAAATAATAACTGAAAGTGTTCAAAGAAAATGAAAGAAATACACAATTTCTTTTAACGCCCCTATGATTTTTCTCCTGGGTTTGCTCGCAGTAGTGTCCAGGAGATTCAATCTTCAACTCCTGGAGACTTCAGGACAATCCTGGAGGGTTGGTAACCCTTTACCCAGACATAAGAGAGACAATCAAGGCCAAGAAGTGGTGCAGGGAAGAGCCAAAAGACTGATTAATAGTGTTGGAGGGCTGAGTTTTAAAAAATTCATTCTTAAGACGTGGGCGTTGCTGGCAAAGCCGGCGATTATTGTCCATCCCGAGTTGCCCTGACAGTTGAGTGGCTTGCTTAGCAACTTCACAGAGCAGTTAAGAGTCAACTGCACTTGGGACTGGAGTCCGACCGGGTAAGGACGGCAGGGTCCCTTCCCAAAGGACATTGGTGAACCAGTTGGGTTTTTACGCCAATCTGACAGCATGATTGTCACTTTTACTGCTAGAATTTTTTATTTCAAAACTGAATTAAAGTTCTCAAGCTGTCACGGTGGGGATTTGAACTCACATTACCTGGATTATTAGTCCAAGCCTATAGATTACTAGTCCAGTAACACAACCACGACACTACTGTATCTCACTTAGGAGGAAAGACTGGAGAATCTTGGGCTTTCCAGGTGTGAGAGCAGGTGACTAATAGGTGACTTCACAAGAGGTATAAAAGATAGAAACTGTATAGAAAAAGTAAGTCCAGAATATTGCTTCAAACTAAACCATGATATTAGGACAAGGGGTTACAGGTTCAAACTAATAAAAGACCAAATGAGGACTAATGTCAGGAAGATTTTCTTCACACAAAGATAAACAGAATAGAATTATAGGTAGGGTAGTCTGGAGGCAATAACCCTGGATTCGTTCAAGAGAGTTGAATGTTACGACGGGAGGATTGTAGCACCTTTCTAGGTGAACGAGCTAAAATGGGCCTTTTTCAATTGTATGTGTCATGTGATCTTGTACTCCAAAGACTTGAGCACATAATCTAGGCTGACACTCCCAGTGCAGTACTGAGGGAGTGCTGCCCAGTCGGAGGTGCCGTCTTTCGGATGAGTTAAACCGAGGCCTCGTCTGCCCTCTCAGGTGAACGTAAAGGCACTATTTCGAAGAGGAGCAGGGGAGTTCTCCCCGGTGTCCTGGGCCAATGTTTATCCCTCAACCAACATCACTAAAAACAGATGATCTGGTCATTATCCCGTTGCTGTTTGTGGGATCTTGCTGTGCGCAAATTGGCTGCTACGTTTCCCTACATTACAACAGTGACTGCACTTCAAAAAGTGCTTCATTGGCTGCAAAGCGTTTTAGGTTGTCCTGAGGTTGTGAAAGACGTTATATAAATGCAAGCTCTTTCTTCTTCCTTTCTATCCTCAGGGAAATGGATTAAAAGTCATCAATGTGTGAAGAACATAAGAAATAGGAGCAGGAGTAGGCCTATCGGCCCCTCGAGCCTGCTCCGCCATTCAATAAGATCATGGCTGATCTGATCCTAACCTCAAATCTAAATTCATGTCCAATTTCCTGCCCGCTCCCCGTAACCCCTAATTCCCTTTACTTCTAGGAAACTGTCTATTTCTGTTTTAAATTTATTTAATGATGTAGCTTCCACAGCTTCCTGGGGCAGCACTGGGGAAGTGTTATTTGCCACAGCAATCTACTCATTGTGATCCGCTCGTGTCTGAAGTCATGGAGCGTCGTGAACGACTTTACTGTGATGTTCATTTCTCTCTTTCTTTCTTTCCCTCAGGGTTATGAGGGCAACTGAGGAAACGACTTCAAGCAATGTGTTTCCCTTCAAAATCATTCACGTTAACAAGAAACACAGAACCTGGTACTTCTCGGCGTCGTGCGAGATGGAGAGAAAGGCGAGAGCAGTGTTTTATTGTGCACAACGCGGTTTGGTTTAGACAGTCGAGGACAGGTCGAAGTGCGAGCTCGGGGTCAGTGACTCTGCAGCAAGCAGAATGGGCATTAAAGAGAGGAGGGCATTTCTCATTGCAATAGGATCATTCTGAGGTCTTGTGACATACTGTCCCGGTTTATTTTAATTTGTAGTTCAAATTTCCAAATCCTGTCGATGGCGTGTCACATTTAAAGGCATCCCAAATATGTACGGCAAACTTCTTTTAAAGAATTGTACAAATTGTCCAATATTCTGTTATTTATGTATAGCTCCAGTTCTCACTCACTGTCATCGGCTGAAAACATTGAAAGCACAATTAGCGGCCCCTACATCGCTGTTGATCAGTAAATAAAACATGAGTTGTAGACACCGTCGTTGGGCGTGTGATCTCAATACTCAGATTCACACGGCGTACGCATGTGAACTTTAACCTTTTAGTGCGTTTGTTGGTAAAATGGTAAGATGAAAAGCAGAGAGTGCGAGTATTTTTTGATCATTGTGTGGGCTTTATTTCCTTGGTTACTTAATAGTGGTAGATATTTGTTAAGTCAATATACACATGCGAGGTCTATTTACCGGTATTGTGTGGTTGTATGTAAGGCTAGTAAAATTAGTACATGTGGCTAAAATGGTGTTGCCGGACTGGGAGCCAATGTAGGTCAGCGAGCACAGGGAGTGATGGGTGAACAGGACTTGGTGCGAGTTGGGATACGGGCAACAGAATTTTGGATGAGCTCAAGTTTATGGGGGATGGAAGGTGGGAGGCCGGCCAGGAGAGCATTGGAATAGTTGAGTCTGGAGGTAACAAAAGCACGGATGAGGGTTTCAGCAGCAGATGGGCTGAGGCGGGGTCGGGGGCGGGCGATGTTATGGGGGTGATGGAACGGATATGTGGGGAGGGAGGGGTCAGTCGCACAGCTCTTTTTGAGACTTTCTTTCGGCAGCCCGCGCCCCACGCTCTGGAACTCGCTCCCTAAACCCCTCGCCTCTCCACCTCCCTCTCCTCCTTTAAGAACCTCCTTAAAATCCACATCTTTAATCAAGCTTTGGGACATTTTTCTACATTAAATGTGCTATATCAACACAATGACTTGCCGACCTTCTATAATTTGGCACTGACAGTTGGGTCCCAGAATGAACACCCATTGTGTTACTTACGTGAAGAAATTGCTTTTCATTGTGTTAAGTTCTTTCAGCCCTTAGAGTTTGAGAGAGAGTTTAAGTACTGTCTCGTGCCTACCACACCTGACCTGTGGGGGGTAAATCTAACCCCCGAGAACAGGTGGGCTGGGGGCGGGTGGGTAGTAAGAAATTGTTGAATTCTTTAGCGAGACCGCATCCCGGCTCCATGGCGTCCACTTCCGCGTTTAACCCAGGCACGTTTGGATGCGGGCGCGCAACAGGAACCCGGAAGTCCAGCCCCCACTGAAAGCCGGCGGGCCGATACTTAAAGGTGCAATGTACCTCATTCCGATAGTTGAGGCACTTAATTTTTTGTGTATTAGAAATGTAAAATGACTTTAACCTTACCTGTCCGGGTTACATAAGAACATAAGAAATAGGAGCAGAAGTAGGCCAATCGGCCCCTCGAGCCTGCTCCGCCATTCAATAAGATCATGGCTGATCTGATCCTAACCTCAAATCTAAAGAACACAAGAAGTAGGAGCAGGACCCGGCCACTCAGCCCCTGGGCCCGCTCCGCCACCCACAGGGCCTTGACCGATCCGAACTCAGCTTCATGTCCAATTTCCTGCCCGCTCCCCATAACCCCTAATTCCCTTTACTTCTAGGAAACTGTCTGTTTCTGTTTTAAATTTATTTAATGATGTAGCTTCCACAGCTTCCTGGGGCAGCAAATTCCACAGACCTACTACCCTCTGAGTGAAGAAGTTTCTCCTCATCTCAGTTTTGAAAGAGCAGCCCCTTATTCTAAGATTATGCCCCCTCGTTCTAGTTTTACCCATCCTTGGGAACATCCTTACCGCATCCACCCGATCAAGCCCCTTCACAATCTTATATGTTTCAATAAGATCGCCTCTCATTCTTCTGAACTCCAATGAGTAGAGTCCCAATCTATTCAACCTCTCCTCATATGTCCACCCCCTCATCCCCGGGATTAGCCGAGTGAACCTTCTTTGTACTGCCTCGAGAGCAAGTATGTCTTTTCTTGAGTATGGACACCAAAACTATATGCAGTATTCCAGGTGCGGTCTCACCAATACCTTATATAACTGCAGCAATACCTCCCTGTTTTTATATTTTATCCCCCTAGCAATAAAAGCCAACATTCCGTTGGCCTTCTTGATCACCTGCTGCACCTGCATACCAACTTTTTGATTTTCTTGCACTAGGACCCCCAGATCCCTTTGTACTGCAGTACTTTCCAGTTTCTCGCCATTAAGATAATAACTTGCTCTCTGATTTTTCCTGCCAAAGTGCATAACCTCACATTTTCCAATATTGTATTGCATCTGCCAAATCTCCGCCCACTCACCCAGCCTGTCTATATCCCCTTGTAGGTTTTTTATGTCCTCCTCACTCTCTACTTTCCCTCCCATCTTTGTATCATCTGCAAACTTTGATATGTTACACTCGGTCCCCTCCTCCAAATCGTTAATATAGATTGTAAAGAGTTGGGGACCCAGCACCGACCCCTGCGGAACACCACTGGCTACCGGTTGCCAGTCCGAGAATGTACCATTTATCCCAACTCTCTGCTTCCTGTTAGATAACCAATCCTCCACCCATGCCAGAATATTACCCCCAATCCAGTGATTCTTTATCTTGAGCAATAATCTTTTATGTGGCACCTTGTCGAATGCCTTCTGGAAGTCTAAATACACTACGTCCACTGGTTCCCCTTTATCCACCCTGTACGTTATGTCCTCAAAGAACTCAAGCAAATTTGTCAGACATGACTTCCCCTTCGTAAAGCCATGCTGACTTTGTCCTATTAAATTATGTTTATCCAAATGTTCCATTACTGTCTCCTTAATAATAGACTCCAAAATTTTACCCACCACAGATGTTAGGCTAACTGGTCTATAATTTCCAGCCTTCTGCCTACTACCCTTTTTAAATAAGGGTGTTACATTAGCAGTTTTCCAATCTGCCGGGACCTTTGCCGAGTCCAGAGAATTTTGGAAAATTATTACCAAAGCATCCACAATCCCTACTGCCACTTCCCTCAAGACCCTAGGATGTAAGCCATCAGGTCCAGGGGATTTATCCGCCTTGAGTCCCATTAATTTACTGAGCACCAATTCCTTAGTGATTTTAATCGTTTAAGCTCCTCCCCCCCAGAGCCCCCTGTTTGTCCAGTGTGGGGATATTCTTAGTGTCCTCTACCGTAAAGACTGAAACAAAATATTTGTTCAGCATTTTTGCCATCTCCATGTTTCCCACCGTTAATTTCCTGGTCTCATCCTCTAAGGGACCTACGTTTGCCTTAGCCACCCTTTTTCTTTTTATATAACTGTAGAAACTCTTGCTATCTGTTTTTATATTTTTTGCTAATTTATTTTCATAATCTATCTTCCCTTTCTTAATCAATCCTTTAGTTACTTTTTGCTGTCTTTTGAAGACTTCCCAATCTTCTATCCTCCCACTAAGTTTGGCTACCTTATATGTCCTTGTTTTTAGTCGGATACTATCCTTAATTTCTTTACTTAGCCACGGATGGCTGTCATTTCTTTTACACCCTTTTTTCCTCAGCGGAATATATATTTTTTGAAATTTGTAAAATAACTTCTTAAATGAACACCACTGCTCATGTACCGTCTTACCCTTTAATCTATTTTCCCAGTCCACTTTAATCAATTCCGCTCTCATACCATCATAGTCTCCTTTATTCAAGCTCAGTACGCTTGTTTGAGAACCAACCTTCTCACCCTCTAATTGGATATAGAATGTAACCATGTTATGGTCACTCATTCCAAGGGGATCCTTAACTAGGACATTATTAATTAATCCTGGCTCATTACACAGGACCAGGTCCAAGGTTGCTTGCCCCCTTGTGGGATCAGTTACATACTGCTCAAGAAATCCATCCCTAATACACTCAATAAACTCTTCCTCAAGGCTGCCCTGCCCAATTTGATTTGTCCAGTTAATATGATAGTTAAAATCCCCCATAATTATAGCTGTTCCCTTATTACATGCCCCGACTATTTCCTGATTAATACTTCTTCCAGCAGAGTTGCAACTATTAGGAGGCCTATATACTACGCCCACTAGTGTTTTTTTCCCCTTATTATTCCTTATCTCTACCCAAACTGTTTCATTATCCTGATCCTTTGTCCCAATATCATTTCTCTGTATTACAGTGATTCCTTCCCTTATTAACATAGCCACCCCACCTCCCCTTCCTTCCTGCCTGTCCTTCTTGATTGTTAAACACCCTGGCATATTTAATTCCCAGTCGTTGTCACCCTGCAGCCATGTTTCTGTAATGGCCACAAGATCATACCCATACGTAGTTATTTGTGCCGTTAACTCGTCCATTTTGTTACGAATGCTACGTGCATTCAGATAAAGAACTTTCAAATATGTTTTGTGACACTTAGTTCCTGCTTTTTCCTTTTTTAACACTTTACCTTTTACTCCATACCTTCTGTCCCTTCCTGACACGCTTTCCTCTGTCTCCCTGCTCAGGTTCCCAACCCCCTGCCACTTTAGTTTAAACCCTCCCCAACAACGCTAGCAAACACTCCCCCTAGGACAGCGGTCCCGGCCCTGCCCAGGTGCAGACCGTCCGGTTTGTACTGGTCCCACCTCCCCCAGAACCGGTTCCAATGCCCCAGGAATTTGAATCCCTCCCCCTTGCACCACTCCTCTAGCCACGTATTCATTTGAAATATCCTCCTATTTCTGCTCTGACTAGCACGTGGCACTGGTAGCAATCCCTTCATGTCAGGTGAAAGCAGGCGGGAAGGGCCGGATCCATGAGGTGAGTGCCTTTATGGCATTGCTTGTGGGCCCGGAGGAACAGGAGCGCTTCATGCAGGTCCAACAAGCTCACCTGGCCGACAGGACCCCGTGATTGGCTGACCCCCCCTCCCGATGTGCCCCGGCCCCCGATGATGGACCCCCCCCCCACCCCGGTCTGGATCCCCCCCCGATGGTGCTCCCCTCAATGGGGAACCGCCTCCTGATCTTCTCCAAGGCCCACCCGATATCGTCCACCCACCCCCCCACTCTCCCCCCACCACCCCCGCCCCCACCAATTTCTTCCACGGCCCACAATCTCTTTCTCCCCCCTGCCCTTTCCGATTTGCAGCTCCTTTCCCTCCTGCCTGTCAATCTGTCTGCCTGACGCGTGGGAAACCCAGAAGCACAAATACTCACCTTCAGTTGAATTGCGATTGCAGAGTGCGACGGACTCACTTGACTTTCGAGTTCCCCTCGCAAATACCTACGCATGCACTGGGTTCCCAGCTCCAATCTACAATTATATCCCTGGTCTCAGAAAAAGGTGATAGTCAAAGAGGCGTTGTAGCAAAATTTAAGTCGGCAACATTCTGATGACTGTCGAAATAAGCATTATCCTGAAGTGTATCAATAATCAACGTCTAACATCAGTTCAGCAAAGTAAGAGCGTTTATGGTCTATGATGGAGATAGGACAAGGAAGTAATGAAAATGTGCATCATAATGAATGCCTATTAAATGTTTTTATATTGAGGAATGATGATAGGCTCTGAAGACAAATGTATATCTAAAGAGCCTTGATAATGCCTGCAGCTAATTTTTAACATATTTATTCTTGGGATGTGGGCAACAGTAGTGACATAATATATATTACCACCCCTATTTGCCCTGAGGGTATTAAGAGCCCTGTAGGGATGGTAAAGTTCCTTCCTTGCAGGACATTAGTGAACCAGTTGGGTTTTTAACAACAATCTGATCGCTTTCATGGTCATGTTTCTGATGCCAACCCACAAATTACCCAATTTATTGATTTGAATTTGCAACCTCTGGATTCCTAGCCCAGTATCATAACCACTACACTACTATAGTTACTATACTCAACATTATTAACAATAATGGAGACACGATCACAATATACTGTTTGTAGCACGCCTTGCAAAATTATATTTTAGCACCAACTAACCAACTATTTCATATTTGTCAGACTTTAAAAATATTTGTACTTCATGGTGGTGATATTCCGATTTAAAGATAAACATAACAGCCAACAATGTGCAGCACTCAGTCCATTCACAAATACAATGAATGTGTTTTACTGCTAAATTAGTGTGACGGTATTGTGTGACCATACATCATTTGGAGAACCTACTTGCATAGTGGTGATGGTCACAATCAACTGATTTTCTCCAAATTTAGCCTGGTTTTTGGGCTCTAATTTTTCTCCTGGATTCTCGATGTGCAAAATAAAAACTGAAAAAACACCCCTCCACCCCCACCCCCGAAAAAAATCCCAGGTTTTTAAATCAGCAACAAAAACTGACTTTGACGGTCCTTCATTCTAATTTACACAGCAATTCAAACCCTCTGACGCTACAGGATTGATTGTTTTTTGTTGTCAGGGTGGGTGGAGATAAATACCTTTGCACCGAAGCTTATCGTTGCTGTCAAAACAGGAAACAAAAGTAACGCTACATGACACAGAGTTCTGTTTACTGGGCCATGTACATTCAGCCAGTGAGGTGAACTAATGTGTAAGAATTGACACGTTTTCATAAAGGTCATTGCACATTGCTCCATACAGCAGTTCCTCTCTGGTTAAACCGGTTTGTCAGAGTGCCCAAATTAGTGTGTACAGAAAGGCGCGTCTGTCAGCTGTTGTTCCTCTGGCCTTTGTAACTTTCTTACTAAATCACTTGCCTATCTCTCCCCCTGCCTACAAAAGGCTGCTAAAAACCTAGCTCTCAAGTCTTACTTTATGTCTCCTCCCTCCCCCTCCCAACTCCTTAATTTGCTGCTCAGGATCCACCAGGGTTGCCAACCCTCCAGGATTGTCTTGGAGTCTCAAGGAATTTTAAATCTGAGATCGATCGATTTTTTTGCTAGTCAAGGGTATTAAGGGATACGGAGCCAAGGGGGGGTGAATGGAGTTAGGATACAGATCGGCCATGAAAGGCGGAACAGGCTCAAGAGGCTGAATGGCCTGCTCCTGTTCCTATGAATTGAATATTAATCACCAGGACACTACTGCGTGCAGGAGAAAAATCAT
The DNA here is from genome assembly GCF_035084215.1 of Heptranchias perlo. Lineage (NCBI taxonomy): Eukaryota > Metazoa > Chordata > Chondrichthyes > Hexanchiformes > Hexanchidae > Heptranchias > Heptranchias perlo. The sequence goes on from NC_090328.1 coordinate 7,815,397, forward strand.
AGGGTTATTAAACAAAACTGTGGGTGCTAAATTGGGCCGCGTAGCGCCCGTTGTTTCGGCGCTACACGGCCTCTCGAGGTGCCAAGATGGCATCTTGCCCGCACACGCACGTTTCCAGCGTGACGTGCGCCGGACGCCATCTTGGTATAGGAGTTAGCGCGTGCGGAAATACCAAACGCCGACTGCATGTAAAGTAAGGAGAAAATGGATACAATCAGTGTGCAACGCTGATTTAAAGTGATAGACACCAACTTGGCACTTAACGCTCAACTCAACGCACAGTCTTAACCCCGATCATCTGAAAGTGTCTTAAAGTGCCTGGAGGACCCCCACCAGCCCTATTTAAAGGGACCATGCAGGATTTACTGTTAGTGGCTGGATTATTGCTTCTGGCTGTCGAGACATTTGTAATTGTTTTTGGAGGTCTCCTACACTTGAATACTAGGACTAGGGGACATAGCCTAATATTTAGAACCATGACTTGCAGGAGTGAATTTAGGAAATGCTTCTACACGCAAAGGATTTGGAACGTTCTTCTGCAAACGGCAGTTGATGCTAGCTCAATTGTGAATTCTAAATCTGAGATTGATAGATTTCTGTGAACCAAGGGTATTAAGGGAAATGGGGCTAAGGTGGGTATATGGAGTTGGTCACAGGTCCGCCATGATCTCACTGACTGGCGGAACAGGCTCGAGGGGCTAAACGTCACTGCCACTTGCTGCCTCCTGTTATTTGCCACCTTTTCCTGCAAGAAAGCAGGACGTGTGATGTGCCTGACATGGTTGAATAGCTGCCAGTGTGTGTGGCCTGTGAGTTGTGGGTGGGCAGCTTGAAACAGTGATAATGTGTAAGGGTGAGAGGAAGCATCTGATTGGAAGAGTTGAGTACTGATGGAAAGAGTGTGTTGGTATGTGGGTGATGGGGGTGTAGTGCATGGTGCAGTTGGTAGGTGACGCCACTTGACAGTTGACCTCATTCATCTTGACCACTCGTGTCAAAGCATTGAACTTCTTCCTGCACTGCATCCGTGTTCATGGTGCTATGTGTCTGGCATTGACTTCGTCCTCTACTGCTCCCCACTGCCTTTTCGGCAAATGTCTGGAGGGCCTCTTCCCCCCCACCCCCCTCAGATATAGGATGTCGCTTCTTCTGTCCACCTCTTGCACCAAGGTCTCTAGTGCATCAGTAGAGAACCTTGGTGCACGCACTCTCGCAGGCCTGGTACAAACTCAGATTGGCAGATTGGTGAGGTCTGGCATGCAGATTGGAGGATGTGGGATTTAGTAGTGCGCAACCTTTATTCAATGTTTTAACATAACTCATCAGTGTATAAACAAAGGGATGGGACCTGCATCTGTGTTTTACGTGTGTGATGTCTGATCTCCGTTCAGACTCCATGCAGGCAGCAGACTGTTACTTTTAGCAAATGACAGGTATTGTCTACCTTTAAGAGATTTTAAGAGCCATCCTCCCTTTAGGAGATTGAGGCTCCCCCTGCTGGTGGAAAGTGTGAATTGCATTGAATCAACGTGCGAGGCCTGGATTTGAACACATAGGAACATCGGAACAGGAGTAGGCCATTCAGCCCCTCGTGCCTGCTCCGCCATTTGATAACATCATGGCTGATCTGTGATCTAACTCCATATACCTGCCTTTGGCCCATATCCCTTAATACCTTTGGTTGCCAAAAAGCTATCTATCTCAGATTTAAATTTAGCAATTGAGCTAGTATCAATTGCCATTTGCGGAAGAGAGTTCCAAACTTCTACCACCCTTTGTGTGTAGAAATGTTTTCTAATCTCGCTCCTGAAAGGTCTGGCTCTAATTTTTAGACTCTGCCCCCTACTCCTAGAATCCCCAACCAGCAGAAATAGTTTCTCTCTATCCACCTTATCTGTTCCCCTTAATATCTTATAAACTTCGATCAGATCACCCCTTAACCTTCGAAACTCCAGAGAATGCAACCCCAATTTGTGAAATCTCTCCTCGTAACTTAACCCATGAAGTCCGGGTATCAACATAGCTTGCACATGAGTACAGAGGCTGGACTATTAAGGGAAATGGGGCTAAGGCGGGTATATGGAGTTGGTCACAGGTCCGCCATGATCTCACTGAATGGCAGAACAGGCTCGAGGGGCTAAATGTCACTGCCACTTGCTGCCTCCTGTTATTTGCCACCTTTTCCTGCAAGAAAGCAGGACGTGTGATGTGCCTGACATGGTTGAATAGCTGCCAGTGTGTGTGGCCTGTGAGTTGTGGGTGGGCGGCTTGAAACAGTGGTAATGTGTAAGGGTGAGAGGCCCAATAATAGGCCCTATCGAATTTTTCCCCCCGTGTGTTTTTTTTTCATTTTCTTTGAACGCTTTTCTTTATTAGTTATAAAAATATTGAAGATGGGGAAGATGGTTAAGAATCATCCATTGGGCTTTCAAATTGGCATGGGAAGGCAGTGTGCTGCGAGGATGGATGTGTTGGGTGACCAATGGTGGGACGTGGGGCCGGGGCAGCTGAAGGCAGGCGGTCATATGATGAAACCTCCAAAGCTGGTAACCATAGGATCCACCTCTGCCATTTGTCATGTGTTCTGTGAAGTTTGCCCATGAGAGCGAAACACTGAAATAAGTAAACCTTTCGCGCGGGAGGAGGTCATTTGGCCCTTCTTGCCTGTGCTTAATTTCAGTCCCTCTCGGGAGCTGATTTTACACAAGTGTCAGTTGTAGTGTTTCCTGTCCCTTTTTTATTAACAGTAGAACTCTGTGTGACTGTGGATCTGGTATTTGGTGACCAGTTGGAGTCAGCAGTTGGTCATCAGGGCAAAATGTGGCTCAAGTATAGAGACTGCGGAATTGATAAAGTGCCCGAGTCAGCAGTGGAGACGGTAATATTGGCACCTGGGCCTAGGAGGGCGAAAATCAGATAGGGAGCCTGCTCTTGATCTCTACCCATTGACCGCCCCCTCCCACCGTCCGCCTTGCTGGAAATGCTCTTGTGAGGACATGCAGTGAGGACAGAATTGGGCTCTGCTGTGAAGCCCCCATGGTCAAATTGCCTCCTGACACTCACTGTCTTTGATCACAGATGAATAATGGACATGGATGAGGTATGGGAGCACACCCAATGCCTATAAAACTGTGCCCAGAGCCTGAAAAACAATACCCAGGACCCATGAAATAGAGTCATTGCTTTCAGTAGAGGAGGACAGAGGAGCAAGCAATAGGGGAAATTATTTTTAAAAGTGGAAACAATATCCCTGTTTGTGACATTTGGAGCAGGAGGTCTACAGACTCAGTGACTGGGCGTTCAGCGAAATGATGTACGTTTTTCTATCTTTTTTTGGATGAAAATATATTACTCATTTGATGCACTGGAAGTAAGGAGAATCAGACTGACCAAACAGGTTATTTTGAGATGTAGGTTGGTATCAGACAGTGGGGTTTTCCATTACTGTATAGTTTAAAAACAAACACTTGGTAATTATTTTTTTTAGCAGTTTCTATATTTTATTAAAATTAAGTTGCTATCAGACCATCAATTAGACTAAAGGAAATATTCAAACAACTTTGAAGTTCATTAAATTTTAAAAAAACATTCTTATTTGTGAAACTCCTGCCCTGACCACTGCTGCAGCTGAGATCGGCTAGCTCAGAACAGACTCTATATCAAACCTGGGACCTCCTGCTCCGCATGGCTTGGCATACTTTCTGAGTAGATCCAAAAATTACAACAAAAGGGACAAAATGCTCCCCCAATGGTCCAGTAAATATCTCCACTGAGTGATTGAGCTCAGTAGAACTTTACTCTGTATCTAATCCGTGTTGTGCCTGCCCTGGGAGTGTTTGATGGGACAGAGTAGAGGGAGCTTTACTCTGTATCTAATTCGTGTTGTGCCTGCCCTGGGAGTGTTTGATGGGACAGAGTAGAGGGAGCTTTACTCTGTATCTAACCTGTGCTATACCTGCCCTGGGAATGGTTGATGGGGCAGTGTAGAGGGAGTTTTACTCTGTATCTAACCCCATGCTGTACCTGCCCTGGGAGTGTTTGATGGGACAGTGAAGAAGGAGTTTTACTCTGTATCTAACCCGTGCTGTACCTGCCCTGGGAATGGTTGATGGGACAGTGTAGAGGGAGCTTTACTCTGTATCTAACCCGTGCTATACCTGCCCTGGGAATGGTTGATGGGGCAGTGTAGAGGGAGTTTTATTCTGTATCTAACCCGTGCTATACCTGCCCTGGGAATGGTTGATGGGGCAGTGTAGAGGGAGTTTTACTCTGTATCTAACCCCATGCTGTACCTGCCCTGGGACTGTTTGATGGGACAGTGAAGAAGGAGTTTTACTCTGTATCTAACCCGTGCTGTACCTGCCCTGGGAATGGTTGATGGGGCAGTGTAGAGGGAGCTTTGCTCTGTATCTAAGTGTTCAGAGCTGAGTTAACTGAACTCATCTAGGGTGATGGGAATGGCTGATACAATGCTACCGAGTTAGGGAAAAGAAAATCAGTCGGTGATCCCCCACCATATTACTTTCCAGTGATGTTTACTGGAAGTGGTGAGAGTGTGTGTGGAGGGAGGTCATGGCTGAAGCTTTCTAGTGATGGTCCATGGACAAATAGCCTGCTGATTCTCATTGTCAAGGTTCATACATAAATAGCTACTTGGGTGAGGTACTGGTGGACAATTAGTACCTGGGGAACTGTTTCTTAGCTAAGATTAACATACTTCAGGAGATGGAGAGGAGAAAGGCTTTGTGTCATGTATCTCCTAGTGGCTGATTGCATTAATGGTAGAGTCACAGAGAGAAAATAATACTTAAAAAGGTGGGGGTGGGCAAAATAAACCTTTGAATGGATCAGAAATAACAGCTCAAATTCACAATGTCGTACAAATTTCCAATTATCATTTTCAAGCTCTTGAGTTGGTTGATTTCTTTCTTAGTTGACACCTTTTGCAATGTGAGCTGCTCCTTTCCTTTGTGACTCTGTGGTTGGCCATAGTGTCCCTCAATTTTAAAAAAGGAGGTGGGCGGTGGGGGGAGTTGGACAGGGTGCCTGCTCCTGACCACTATCCAACAGCCCCCCTGGAAGTGTGAGTGTGCGTGGGCATTAGCTGTGTATGAACGAGCTTGTCTGCAACGCATCCCTCCAAATGAAAGGAAATCGGCCACTCTTTCAAAGAGCCGGCACAGGCATGATGGGCCGAATGGCCTCCTTCTGTGCTGTATGATTCTACGACTACAGCAGCTCTACGACAAAGAGGATGCTGATGTACATTACTGTAAGTTTAGAAAATATTCAAGAAATCGATAAAGGCAGATCTAGTTGGAGTTTCTTATCTCCATATTAATAGTGGAGCCTCTTAGTTCTTTCCCATGTGACATCTCTGTTTGGATTGGAAGTGTAGTATTGGAGAAGAACTGGGCAGGAAGGTTACAGCCTCCAGCGCCCAAACTAGAATGACGTACCGACCCTCCAGTACCAGGGTTTAAGAGTTAAGACAATGTACGTCGCATGCAATGTGCCAAATGGATGTCCAGGTTAGCGACAAGGATTGGGAACCTTGTTTGCTCTCCCTTCCCACGGTCTCCGTGGTTAATTGGTGCTGAACAGTGCACGTGCAAACTGGTCTGATTGTCATTTATTACTGTTCCTTTCAGAAGTGGATGATGGGCTTGCGAAAAGAAATCAATCGTTACCATGAGAAAACGGACTCGCAAGGAAATCTGAGGTACCCAGTTACTGTGAAAATATTTCAGCTACAGTGAAACCTGTGAGTTACGAAAGCCTAGAGGACTGGCACCAGCTGCCTGTTTTTTTGGCAGGTGTCCGTATTTTCCAAATGGTTATTGTACTATATGTAGTTTTAGCCAGTTTGTACGTAGATAATCCTCAGTTGATGAATTCTACCCCGGTAAATACTCATATATTCCTGCAAACAAATCACTTATTAAATGTTATTTTTATTTTACCATGCTCGTGCTGATTAATGAGTTTGATTCTTTGGTCCAGTGACAGCACATTACTCTGGGTTTAGCAACCATTTTCTCAAATCTTTCCTGAAATTGGCTTAAAACATTTGCCTTACATTTCATGGTCATTAGGCACAGGAAAGCTTAATTGCGATCAGCCCTTTGTAATTAGCCATCGCTCATGGAAAACTTTACAGGGACCCGTGTCCAGTGTTTAAGGTGTAAAATACACTAAGTAATTAGGGCTTGGTACATTGAAGGCTGTCCGTAGTCCGTAATTTGCGAGTGTCCGTCGTTGCAGAGTGCCTCTTGTATCTTTTATAATGTAAAATACTTGGGACTGTCATGAAGTGTCCAAATTTTACGGTTGTCCCTCGGAAATGTAGTAAACAATGTGGAGGATAGTAACAGACTTCAGGAGGACAGAGACAGGCTGGTGAAATGGGCAGACGCATGACAGATGAAATTTAACGCTGAGAAGTGTGAAGTGATGCATTTTGTTAGGAAGAATGAGGAGTGGCAATATAAACTAAATGGTACAGTTTTAAAGGGGGTGCAGGAACAGAGAGACCTGGTGGCAGGACAAGTTGAAAAGGCTGTTAAAAAAGCATACAGGATCCATGGCTTTATAAACAGAGGCATAGCGTACAAAAGCAAGGCAGTTATGCTAAATCTCTATAAAACACTGGTTAGGCCTCAGCTGGAGTTTTGTGTCCAATTTTGGGCACCTCACTTTAGGATGGATGTCAAGACCTTAGAGATTTAATAGAATGATACCAGGGATGAAAAACTTCAGTTACGTGGAGAGACTGGGATTGTTCTCCTTAGAGTAGAGAAGGTTAAGGGGTGATTTGATAGAGGTGTTCAAAATTAGGAAGGGTTTTGAGAGAGTAAATAAGGAGAAATTGTTTCCAGTGGCAGAAGGGTCAATAACCAGAGGACACAGATTTAAGGTAATTGGCAAAAAAAACAGAGGGAACACGAGGAAAAAAATTTTTACGCAGCGAGTTGTTATTATCTGGAAATCACTACCTGAAAGGGTGGTGGAAGCAGATTCAATAATAACTTTCAAAAGGGATTTGGATAAATACTTGAAGTGGAAAAATTTGCAGGGCTATTGGTGAGTGGGACTAATTGGATAGCTCTTTCAAAGAGCCAGCACAGGCATGATGGGCCGAATGGCCTCCTTCTATGCTGTATCTTTCTATGAATATATGATTCTATAGAATCATAGAATCATAGAAGTTACAACATGGAAACAGGCCCTTCGGCCCAACATGTCCATGTCGCCCAGTTTATACCACTAAGCTAGTCCCAATTGCCTGCACTTGGCCCATATCCCTCTATACCCATCTTACCCATGTAACTGTCCAAATGCTTTTTAAAAGACAAAATTGTACCCGCCTCTACTACTGCCTCTGGCAGCTCGTTCCAGACACTCACCACCCTTTGAGTGAAAAAATTGCCCCTCTGGACCCTTTTGTATCTCTCCCCTCTCACCTTAAATCTATGCCCCCTCGTTATAGACTCCCCTACCTTTGGGAAAAGATTTTGACTATCGACCTTATCTATGCCCCTCATTATTTTATAGACTTCTATAAGATCACCCCTTAACCTCCTACTCTCCAGGGAAAAAAGTCCCAGTCTGTCTAACCTCTCCCTGTAAGTCAAACCATCAAGTCCCGGTAGCATCCTAGTAAATCTTTTCTGCACTCTTTCTAGTTTAATAATATCCTTTCTATAATAGGGTGACCAGAACTGTACACAGTACTCCAAGTGTGGCTATGATAAGTAAATTTTCATTGTGCATCAGGTTCGATCCCTGGCCAGTCCTCAGTTCACTGACCTCAGCCAGGGCAGCAGTAGGAAGTGTCTTAATTGTCCCCAGTGGCTAGTGAGGTTCCAGCTCCTGGTCACTATCCTGATTCCGCCAATGTGAACGGGCACGTATGTGGGCACTGAGTGAGGACAGGATCAGGCTGCCCTCTGCTGTGATGCCCCTCCAAGTAGAATGGCCCATTGATGTTCACAGCTTGGCCTCATATATGAAGAATGGCCACTTGCGTTTAGTACTGTTAAGGGAACTGCTTTCCACTGAGCTATACCCATCAAGGCAGTCAATACCTTAAAGAGAGGAAGAGAGAAAATTTGATGGAAAAAGGTGACGGGAAGAATGGGGATAAAAACACAAAGTGTTCTCAATTCAATAAGAAATTGAGCTCAGAGTCATTGCCACAATTGGAGTTTTTGGGGACTGAAGTGAACACCTCATGGCAGAAAGGAGCTTCCCATAACATCGGACCTGGCAATTCTTACTCATTTGGAATGAGACTCAATCATTTTGGTTTTAAAAAGTGATTTATTTAAGAATAAATGCACCTCTCTTGGGTTGAAGTCGGGCTGTTACCAATTAATGCGTTAACACATTCTCAGTCCGGTATTCTAACAGAGGCATAGCCTGCTTTTTTTAAGGGCTAACTCCTTTGTTGGAATAGAGAAAAAAAATGAGCTGTGTCCCATTGCATTAATTTTACTAATATCCCACAGGGAGATTTCATACCATTTCTGTCTCACTCTTTTTAGATTATAAATCTTACTTCTACCCTTCCCCCGATATTGAGAGCTCTGTAATGTATATACATCTATTCTTGCTCGGAATTCTGGGGCAATGATGTACTTGATGATTCATTCGCAAAAGTGCATACTTTTGAGTGGAAATTACACAGGAAATGTGTGTTCTCAATTACATGATTTCTTAATAATTCTAAGGAGGAATAAGAGCTCATAGTTTCCTTGGTCGATGAATAAAGTGCCCCAGGCTGCCCTGGCAACAGAAACAAGAAACAACAAAGAAGGGTTCAGCAACAACGGCCACATATATAATGCATACCACACTGCAAAGATGCCCCAAATCGCTTTACAAATTGGAAAACGAAGTGGACCCCGAGCGAGAGATAAAGAAAGCAGAATAGTTAAAATGGGGAAAGGAGAACTTACATTTATATAGCGCTTTTCATATTCCCGAGATGTCCCAGAGCATTTTACAGCCAACAAAGTACTTTTGAAGTGTAGTCACTGTTGTAAGGTAGGAAAACGCAGAGGCTAATTTGTGAACAGCAAGGTCTGACAAATAGCAATGAGGTAAATAACCAGATAATCTTTTTTAAGGGAGTTGTTTGAGGGATGTTGGCCAAGACACTAGGAGAACTTCCCTGCTCGTCTTTGAGTAACGCCCTGTGATCTTTTACATCCGCTTGAGAGGGCCTCGTTTTAACTTCACATCTGAAAGATGCACTTCCAACAGTGCAGTACTGCCTCAGTTCTGCACTGAAGTGTTAGCCTGCATTATGTGGTCGTCTCTGAAGTGGGACTTAACCCATTAACTTCTGACTTAGAGGTAAGAGCACAAGCCAAGACTGAGGGTGGGGCCAAAAGAGTGGCAGAAAAGATAAGTCTTTAGAAAGCTTGAAAGGATCAAGGGAGGAAATAAAAACAAAAGGATTTTGAGAAGAAGTTCCAGAGGGCAGGGGCACGATGGCTGTCAATGGTGGAGTGAAGAGGATGGGGAGCAAGGAGCAGACCAATGTTAGAGAAGCAGGGTCACAGGGGTGAAGGAAGTCCCTGAGGTTGGGTGAGGCATTTGCAGATGAGAATAAGGATCTTTGAACAGATACATTGGGGCACAGAAAACCAGTGGATCCTAGAGAGCACCAGGGTAATGGAAGTGTGGGTCCTTGAGTGGATAAGGATTCAGGTAGTTGCTTTCTGAATCAGTTGTAATTTGTGGAGGGGGGAAGAGGATAGGCTGGTTAGAAGAGCGTTAGAGAGGCTTGAAAAACTATCTGGGAATTGAAATTGCTCTGTGCTTTGTTTAGTGTCAACCTTGGCTCAGTGTTGGCACTCTGGCCTCTGAGTCAGAAAGAGATTTGTGCACATAATCTAGCTGACATTTCATAAGAACATAAGAACATAAGAAATTGGAGCAGGAGTAGGCCAATCGGCCCCTCGAGCCTGCTCCGCCATTCAATAAGATCATGGCTGATCTGATCCCAACCACAAATCTAAAGAACACAAGAAGTCGGAGCAGGACCCGGCCACATAGTCCCTGGGCCCTCTCCGCCACCCACAGGGCATTGACCGATCCGAACTCAGCTTCATGTCCAATTTCCTGCCCGCTCCCCATAACCCCTAATTCCCTTTACTTCTAGGAAACTGTCTATTTCTGTTTTAAATTTATCTAATGATGTAGCTTCCACAGCTTCCTGGGGCAGCAAATTCCACAGACCTACCACCCTCTGAGTGAAGAAGTTTCTCCTCATCTCAGTTTTGAAAGAGCAGCCCCTTATTCTAAGATTATGCCCCCTAGTTCTAGTTTCACCCATCTTTGGGAACATCCTTACTGCATCCACCCGATCAAGACCCTTCACAATCTTATATGTTTCAATAAGATCGCCTCTCATTCTTCTGAACTCCAATGAGTAGAGTCCCAATCTACTCAACCTCTCCTCATATGTCCGCCCCCTCATCCCCGGGATTAACCGAGTGAACCTTCTTTGTACTGCCTCGAGAGCAAGTATGTCTTTTCTTAAGTATGGAGACCAAAACTGTATGCAGTATTCCAGGTGCGGTCTCACCAATACCTTATATAACTGCAGCAATACCTCCTTGTTTTTATATTCTATCCCCCTAGCAATAAAAGCCAACATTCCGTTGGCTTTCTTGATCACCTGCTGCACCTGCATACCAACTTTTTGATTTTCTTGCACTAGGACCCCCAGATCCCTTTGTACTGCAGTACTTTCCAGTCTCTCGCCATTAAGAAAATAACTTGCTCTCTGATTTTTCCTGCCAAAGTGCATAACCTCACATTTTCCAATATTATATTGCATCTGCCAAATCTCCGCCCACTCACCCAGCCTGTCTATATCCCCTTGCAGGTTTTTTATGTCCTCCTCACTCTCTACTTTCCCTCCCATCTTTGTATCATCTGCAAATTTTGATATGTTGCACTCGGTCCCCTCCTCCAAATCGTTAATATAGATTGTAAAGAGTTGGGGACCCAGCACCGACCCCTGCGGAACACCACTGGCTACCAGTTGCCAGTCCGAGAATGTACCATTTATCCCAACTCTCTGCTTCCTGTTAGATAACCAATCCTCCACCCATGCCAGAATATTACCCCCAATCCAGTGATTCTTTATCTTGAGCAATAATCTATTTATGTGGCACCTTGTCGAATGCCTTCTGGAAGTCCAAATACACTACGTCCACTGGTTCCCCTTTATCCACCCTGTACGTTATGTCCTCAAAGAACTCAAGCAAATTTGTCAGACATGACTTCCCCTTCGTAAAGCCATGCTGACTTTGTCCTATTAAATTATGCTTATCTAAATGTTCCGTTACTGTCTCCTTAATAATAGACTCCAAAATTTTACCCACCACAGATGTTAAGCTAACTGGCCTATAATTTCCAGCCTTCTGCCTACTACCCTTTTTAAATAACGGTGTTACATTAGCAGTTTTCCAATCTGCCGGGACCTCTCCTGAGTCCAGGGAATTTTGGAAAACTATCACCAAAGCATCCACAATCCCTACTGCCACTTCCCTCAAGACCCTAGGATGGAAGCCATCAGGTCCAGGGGATTTATCCGCCTTGAGTCCCATTATTTTACTGAGTACCATCTCTTGAGTGATTTTAATCGTATTTAGCTCCTCCCCCCCGAGAGTCCCCTGTTTGTCCAGTGTTGGGATATTCTTAGTGTCCTCTACTGTAAAGACTGAAACAAAATATTTGTTCAGCATTTTTGCCATCTCCATGTTTCCCACCATTAATTTCCCGGTCTCATCCTCTAAGGGACCTATGTTTGCCTTAGCCACCCTTTTTCTTTTTATATAACTATAGAAACTCTTGCTATCTGTTTTTATATTTTTTGCTAATTTCTTTTCATAATCTAACTTCCCTTTCTTAATCAATCCTTTAGTTACTTTTTGCTGTCTTTTGAAGAATTCCCAATCTTCTATCCTCCCACTAAGTTTGGCTACCTTATATGTCCTTGTTTTTAGTCGGATACTATCCTTGATTTCTTTACTTAGCCACGGATGGCTGTCATTTCTTTTACACCCTTTTTTCCTCAGTGGAATATATTTATTTTGAAAGTTGTAAAATAACTCCCTAAATGAACACCACTGCTCATGTACCGTCTTACCCTTTAATCTATTTTCCCAGTCCACTTTAATCAATTCCGCTCTCATACCATCATAGTCTCCTTTATTCAAGCTCAGTACGCTTGTTTGAGAATCAACCTTCTCACCCTTCAGTATCGTATGAAGGGAGTGCTGCCCTGTCGGAGTTGCTGCCTTTCAGAGGAAATGTTAAACCGATGGCCTGTCTGCCCTGTCAGTGCAGGTAAGAGATCCCATGGCACTATCTGAAAAAAATCAGGGAGTTCTCCTGGTGTCCTCGTCAACATTTATCCCTCAACCAACAGAATTTAAAACAGATTACTTGGTTATTTATCTTATTGCTGTCTGTGGGATCTTGCTGTGTACAAATTGACTGCAGCATTTCCTACATTGCAACAGAGACTACACTTCAAAAATACTTTGTTGGCTGTGAAATGCTTTAGAACGTTTTTTTCTTAGTTTGCTAGTTAACACACCTGCACCAAATCCCTCTTGCACTATTTTTACAAATTCATTAATCCATTTTTTAATTTAAGTGTTAAAATCACATGCATAGGAATTTGATGTGAATGTGTCAACCAGTGTGCTAAACAAAACACATAGAATTTCAACCCATTAAAGAGAAAAATGGGCCATGTATTTTAAGTAGTTCATTGTTGACATTGCATCTTATAAAGGAAGAGTAGACAAACTTTTGAAGCAGAGGAAGATACAGGCCTATGGGAAGAGTGTGGAGCAGTTGGACTAATTTTGAATGCACTAGCAAAGAGCAGGTGCATACATGATGGCCCGAATGGCCTCCTCCTCTGCTGTAAACATCTACGGTGTTTACTTACCCTTTCAATGAATCGTTCTAATGCACTTTAGTTTCTGTATGTATGTTATGTATACTTTGCGTTGTAAAATAAACAAGAGTTAAATGATCATTGTTAATGAACAATGTAAAACTAACACAATGTTCTGATTCTAGTTACTCGTTAATTATCCAAGCTGCTAATTGCTGCTTTGCTGACCGACAGTATAATAGTACCTACAACAAATACACAGCAGGTCTACCAACATCTGAAACTGAAAAGACAGATATAAGTTTCAGATGCAGAACCTTCATCAAAATGGGACCATGAAACTCCAGTATTAAAGGAAACATGGGATGGGGTAGCCCCAGTGGTGCTGCGATGGAATAGATATAGAAACAGGGCTGATGACATGGATTTTTGGTGTCAGCTGTGGCTCAGTGGGTATCATGCTCACCTCTGAATCAGAAAGTTGTGAGTTTGAGTCCCACTCCAGAGACTTGAGAATATAATCTAGGCCGGCACTCCCGGTGCTAGTACTGAGGGAGTGCTGCACTGTTGGAGGTGCCGTCTTTTGGATAAGACGTTAAACCGAGGCCCCGTCTGCCCTCTCAGGTGGATGTAAAAGACCCCAATGGCACTATTTCAAAGAAGAGCAGGGGAGTTCTCCCCGGTGTCCTGGCCAATATTTATCCCCCAACCCACACCACAAGAAAAAACAGATTGTCTGGTCATTATCACATTGCTGTTTGTGGGATCTTGCTGTGCGCAAATTGGCTGCCGCGTTTCCTGCATTACAACAGTGACTACACTTCAAAAGTACTTTGTTGGCTGTAAAGTGCTTTGGGACGAACTGAGGTCATTAAAGGCATTATGTAAATGCAAGATTTTCTTTCTTTTTTAGCAAATCCTTTTATGTGTTTTTCCTTTCAGTGACGACTCAGATACTGATAGCTTTTATGGCTCAATAGAACGCCCGATGGAGATAAAATACACTGCAGGAGAATCAGAATCTGGAGGTAGGTGGTTCGCGTTTTGCTTTTCTGCTATAGTTGCAGGAATCCTAAGTTCTGGGTAATGACGGGGGCTTTTACCTCACTTTAATCCAAACGTTGCGTTTTTATATAGAAAGGTCACTCGCCATTGTGACCAATTAATCTCAACTCCCTTACTGGAAGGGGGGGATTGGGAGAGGTTGACCTGAGGCACAGATCTGCGAAGGGTTGGAGGGAGCCTGAGGTCTAGGAGGGAAGGAGACATTTGAGGCAGAAGCGTCTCTTCACTCATTCATTTTCCCTTCATCAAGGGGGTGATTTTAAACCCCAAGAACGGGTGGGTTGGGGACGGGCGGGAGTTGAAAATAGTTGCTTTTTTGGGTCGCAACTGCAAAATTTTCAGACTTTGCATTCCCAGGGGGAAGCCTGTACTTTTACACACCAACGTTAACCGGAAATAAAGCCGGGTTAACATTGCGACCCAAAAAACAACTATTTTCAACCCACCCGTTCTTGGGGTTTAAAAGCACACCCCACGTCACTCATTGTCTTCCTCACACTGACTTACACTCTCTCCCCACTATTTTCATTAATAGGTTACTCCAGAACGTCTAATAATTGAATTGAGCCTGTGCTGGCATAGATATAAGAGTGTTGTGGGATTTATTCATTCACGCAATACAGCCGGGTTGTTATCGGGGCCCATAGCCTTTGCTGTATCCAGTGCACTCAGCCGTTTCTTGATATCACGTGGAGTGAATCGAATTGGCTGAAGACTGGCTTCTGTGATGGTGGGGATATCGGGAGGAGGCTGAGATGGATCATCCACTCGGCACTTCTGCCTGAAGATGGTTGCAAGCGCTCCAGCCTTGTCTTTTGCACTCACGTGCTGGACTCTGCCATCATTGAGGATAGGGATGTAATGTTAACCCGGCTTTATTTCCGGTTAATGTTGGTGTGTAAAAGTACAGGTTTCCCCCTGGGAATGCAAAGTCCTCCCGTTAGTTGTTTAATTGTCCACCACCATTCACGACTGGATGTGGCAGGACTGCAGAGCTTTGATCTGATCCATTGGTTGTGGAATCGCTTAGCTCTGTCTATAGCATGTTGCTTCCGCTGTTTAGCATGCATGTAGTCCTGTGTTGTGGCTTCACCAGGTTGGCACCTAATTTTTAGGGACGCCAGGTGCTGCTCCTGGCGTGCTCTTCTACACTCCTCATTGAACCAGGGTTGATCCCCTGGCTTGTTGGTAATGGTAGAGTGAGGGATATGCCGGGCCATGAGGTTACAGATTGTGCTGGAATACAACTCTGCTGCTGCTGATGGCCCACAGTGCCTCATGGATGCCCAGTTTTGAGCAACAGTAGATGTGTTCTGATTCTATCCCATTTAGCACAGTGGTAGTGCCACACAAAATGATGTACGGTGTCCTCAGTGTGAATACAGGAGTTTGTCTCCACAAGGACTGTGCGGTGGTCACTCCTGCCAATACTGTCGTGGATCCAGCAACCCTACTTTCTATCTTTCTTATGAGCAGCATACAGCGGGAGGAATCATGTTGGTCCAGTCTATGGGGGGAGGGGGGAGGATGAGAATTCCTTAGCAAGATTGTAAATTGGTTCTAATATTTTCTCTGTTGAGTATTAAAGATACTGAGCAAAGAAAGTCTTCACAAACACAGTGACAAGAGGACTCCTTACCCCCATGTCTTGTTCTCTTTCATTCATTCTTACAATCTTTAATCGCCTTTTTCAGATTATGCAGAAGATGATGACGATGAGGAGTGCTATCTGAGACCAGATGACCTTAATGTAAGCCCAGAATCAGAAGGTAATGAACCATTCCAACCATTTTACTTGAATCCCCTTTTATGGCAGGTCAATGAGCCACAAAAAAGGCCATAACATCATGGGACATCTGTACACAGTCTCAGGGGGTAGTGTTGAGATAATTTCACCACTGATACCACACACTATTATTTCCTAACACTACTACAACATTAACTAACCCAAGGTGGATTGGGCAAAATTCCCCATTGATAATGTTGGTGGAAGAGCCTGAGCGATCACAATGTGGGATTTCCTGACTTTTCCCAATAAAATAATCAACAGCAGAAATTTCAACCCAATATAAAAACAGAAAACCTTGGAGATATACAAATCCGATAAGCATCTGGAAATGGCAAAGATAGGTTAATGTTTTGAGTGTGGACCGTTTGTCAGAATGGTCTTCAGTTCTGATGCGGGGTCTCCAGTTCTGATGCGGGGTCTCCATTCGAAACATTGAGCCCTGTCTCTTCTCTTTTCAGATGCTGAGCTGCTGTGTAATTCCAGAATTTTGAAGTTTTTTGTTCTTTTTATCTCTACTATTTGCTACGGTCTTGGTTTCCCCTCAGACTGATGCAATCTAATTTTGATACTTAACAATAGTTTTTTTTCCTATAGATTTTTTATTCATCTACTGTTATATGTGTATAAATTTTAACTGACGGTTACCCCATAGACCACTGTCTGACTTTTATTATCTTCCTGCTGCTTGTATCAATACCCTACAAAGAAAGAAATGACAGAGGTAGAGGATAGAGTATAGTGTGTTTTTTTTATCCAAACATGTCTCTAGTCAGAGGGACAGCAATGGCCTTTTTGGATTCTGTACAGTATGGGGTATGGTAGCATAGTGGTTATGTTACTGGACCAGAGAACATGGCCTCGATATTAAGCCTCCACGACAGGCGGGAGGAGGTCTGCTGGGGGGGGAGTGTTAAATGCTTAAAAACGTGAAGCATGTCCCTAACCCAACCCATACGCACCTGCCGCCATTTTTACAGCGGCGGGTAGCGTGCCATGCAAGTAAGATGGGACACTTCATTAACATATTTAAATCAGGCTCCCTCAGTGCAATTGGGAGCCTGATTTAAATTTTACTGCTGCTGGCCGGGTTTCCCAAGGCATGGGAAATCCAGCAGCGAAAGGGAGGTGGGGGCTGCCAGCTCCAGAAGGAGCCAGCCTTTTATAGCACTCCTAGTGGGCCAGGAGGAGCAGGAGTATCCACCCCCCTCCCTCAGCCCCTCAAGGAAGCCTTCGGCCTCTCTCTAGCGCCCGCCGTGATCGGCGACCCTCCCCAAAGCCCCGATCTGCAGCCCGCAATCCCCTCCCGATTGCCAGGGACCGTCCCCAAGGATCCCCGACTACGGCCTCCTGCCACTGGCTTTTCTGCCTGGCAGCTGGCCAACCTGTCAATTTGGCCGGCTGCAGGACGGGAAACGGAAGAAAAAAATTATAATGAGGTCCTGCCGTTAAATTCGGCAGGTCCTCCGCGTCCCCAGCCTTGCTGAGTTTCCTCTGCGCTACTGCGTGCACCCTCCCCATACCTTCCCCATAAATATCGGGGCCCATGGATTCAAATCCCACCATGGCAGGTTGAGAATTTGAGTAACTTGTATTTTGCCTCATTGCTGTTTGCTGGTGCAAAATCGCTGCCGTGTTTACCTAAATAACAAGATACACTGTCCTTGAAAAGATAATTTGTTGTGGGATAAGGTGCAATATAAAGCCGGGTATTATTATCCCACAAATTACTAGGTGTGATGTTGTCATCTAAATGCTTAATGTAGTTTTATCAAATCCCTTTGTACACTATATTACTACTACTAAATTACCGTCTGTCAGCTCAGCAGCAACGATGGGGCCAAACGCTATATTACTGGAGGCATTAATCAGTTTAACATAAACAAATAACAATAATTCAAGACCATGGGATTAAAGGGACAGTGGCAGTGTGGATATGAAATTGGCTGTAAGTCAGAAAGCACAGAGTAGTGGAGAATGGTTGTTTTTCAGACTGGAGTGAAGTATACAGTGGTGTTCCCCAGGGGTCGGTATTAGGATCACTGCTCTTTTTTATATATATTGATGACCTGGTCTTGGGTTTAGGGGGCTTCTTTCAAAGTATGCAGATGACACAAAGCTTGGAAAAGTAGTAAACAGTGAGGACGATAGTAGCAGACTTCAGGAGGACATGGACAGACTGGTGAAATGGGCAGAAACATGGCAGATGAAATTAAATGCAGAGAAGTGTGAAGTGATGCATTTTGGAAGGAAAAATAACGAGAGGCAATATAAACTAAATGGTACAATTTTAAAGGGGGTGCAGGAACAGATGGACCTGGGTGTTCATACGCACAAATCTTTGAAGGTGGCAGGACAAGTTGTTAAAGCTGTTAAAAAAGCATACGGGATCCTCGGCTTTATAAATAGAGGCATCAAGTAAAAAATCAAGGAAGCTATGCTAAATCTTTATGAATCACTGGTTAGACCTCAGCTAGAGTACTGTGTCCAAATCTGGGCACCACGCTTTAGAAAGGACGTCAAGGGCCTTGGAGAGGGTGCAGAGGAGATTTACTAGAATGGTACCAGGGATAAGGGGTTTCAGTTATCTGGCGAGAATAGAGAAGCTGAGATTGTTCTCATTAGAACAGAGAAGTTTAAGGGGAGATTTAATAGGGATGTCCAAAATTATGAGGGGTTTTGATAGAGTAGATAGGGAGAAACTGTTTCCATTGACAGGAGGGTCAGTAACCAGAGGTCACAGATTTAAAATAACTGGCAAAAAAGCCAGAGGGGAGATGAGAAGAAATTTTTTTTACTCAGAGAGTTGTTATGATCTGGAATGCACTGCCTGAAAGGGTGACGGAAGCAGATTCAATAATAACTATCAAAAGGGAATTGGATCTCCACGTAAAAAGGAAACATTTGCAGAGCTGTGGGGAAGGAGCAGGGGAGTGGGACTAATTGGTAGCTCTTTCAGAGAGCCAGCACAGGCACAAAGTGCTGAATGGCCTTTTGTGCTGTATCAGTCTGTGAATACCAATTATAAGGAAGTAAGATATACATTTATAATGACCCTTATCATATCTCAAAAATATACCAAAATGCTTCACATCCAATGAATTGCTTTTTTGAAGTACGGTCACTGTTATCATATATGTAATAAAGTATAATAAGGTTTTTATAAGGCACAATATTGGGACACTTCAAAAGGAATTTTACTACATGATGTGAGGATGCTTCATAGCGACACTGGAAGCTAACGTCCCCTGTTTTAATGTGCACAAATATTCCCAATAATCAGAAGTGCTAAAGTGTCATAGAATGTATTTGCAGGAGTCTGTAAAAAGGATTATGAATGTGTTCTATTATATATTTGTAAATTGCTTTCATAGTAATTCAGTAGGCATGCCTACAATTTTAGTTGCTGTATCGGTGAAATGAAATATTTTGTTTTCTCTTTCCCATGTGTTTAGATTTTCACCCCACGTTGAATTCTTCTCCAATCCAGCCAGGGAGGAGCAGTACGAAACCATTCCTTCCTCTGCCACCTCTCAATCAAAAACGCCCATCACTGGGGTTGGTTGTTACAAAAGAGGATTTATCTAGTTCACTACAGGACCATTTGACTCCTCCTTTCCATGCAAAAACTGAAAATAGCGCACTGTTCAGGTGTCCACCTCCCAATGCTTCACCAGGCTGGCCGATCCCCCCTCCTGTACAATTAAAACCCACTTTTTGTGAAAAGGAGCAACACAGGAGATTTTTGGAAACCCCGGACCCTGGTGTTAAAGCTAGAAGTAACTTTGCAGTGGACTTAAACAATCATTTTCAACAGACAATTGGAAACAGAGCACCAGTGCCTATGAAAAAGGGACCCCCTCCAGTGCCTATGAGCAAAGGATCTAGTGCTGGACCTCCTCCAGTGCCTACGAGCAAAGGATCTAGTGCTGGACCTCCTCCAGTGCCTACGAGCAAAGGATCTAGTGCTGGACCTCCTCCAGTGCCTATCAGCAAAGGATCTAGTGCTGGACCTCCTCCAGTGCCTACGAGCAAAGGATCTAGTGCTGGACCTCCTCCAGTGCCTATCAGCAAAGGATCTAGTGCTGGACCTCCTCCAGTGCCTATGAGCAAAGGATCTAGCACTGGACTTCCTCCAGTGCCTATCAGCAAAGGATCTAGTGCTGGACCTCCTCCAGTGCCTATGAGCAAAGGATCTAGCACTGGACTTCCTCCAGTGCCTATCAGCAAAGGATCTAGCGCTGGACTTCCTCCAGTGCCATCGAACAAACCCATATTGTCACCAACTCCATCTCAAACTGAAAGGGTCAAGCCTAAACTATACAAACCAGAACTATTACCAAAAGCAGCTCCCGTTTTGCCAAAACCACCACCTCCTGCTGCTAAGCCTAAAGTTCCCAAGCACAGCACCCTTCTGGCAGCACCCTTACAGTAAGTGTTTTGATGTAATAAATTACCATTAATATAATTGATCTGTACTTGATGTAGCAGAGTTTTTCCACAAGTAAACTGGCAATTAGAATAAAGATAGTAGCCTAGAAATTCTGCCCTTTGGAAGGGTGGAATTTTGACAAAATAGTATTGGCTGCTCAGAATGTGGGGTGGAACCCAGATCCACCTGGTTTATGCTCCATTGATGTAGCCACAGAAAATCCTGGTCTGGGAAGGAGATGGGGCGTGGGCATCTCTTCTCCCTGTCCCTTCTATGCCGACAGCGTTTTGAGAAGTGTCTGTGGGGGAGGGTGTTCCTGGACCACCTCAGGAATGCTGCCAAATACCTCTCTGATAAGCCCAACAGAATTTATGCCTGCTGAGAGAAGAAGTAGGCGCTGTTCTGGGCCTAATCAATAATCATAGAATCATAGGAAATTTACAGCACAGAAGGAGGCCATTCGGCCCATCGTGTCCGCGCCGGCCGGAAATGAACCACTCAGCCTAATCCCACTTTCCAGCACTTGGTCCGAAGCCCTGTAGGTTACGGCACTTCAGGTGCAGATCCAAGTACTTTTTAAATGAGTTGAGGGTTTCTGCCTCAACCACCCTTTCAGGCAGTGAGTTCCAGACCCCCATCACCCTCTGGATGAAAAAACTTTTTCTCAGCTCTCCTCTAATCCTTTTACCAATTACTTTAAATCTATGCCCCCTGATTATTGACCTCTCTGCTAAGGGAAATAGGTCCTTCCTATCCACTCTATCTCGGCCTTTCATAATTTTGAACACCTCAATTAAATCAACACTCAGCCTCTTCTGTTCCAAAGAGAACAACCCCAGCCTATCCAATCTTTCCTTATAGCTAAAATTCTCCAGTCCTGGCAACATCCTCGTAAATCTCCTCTGTACCCTCTCTAGTCCAATTACATCCTTCCTGTAATGTGATAACTAGACCTGTACACAGTACTCAAGCTGTGGCCTAGCCAGTGTTTTATACAGTTCCAGCATAACCTCCCTGCTCTTATATTCTATACCTCGGCTAATAAAGGAAAGTATTCCATATGCTTTCTTGATCACCTTGTCTACCTGTCCTGCTACCTTCAGGGATCTGTGGACATGCACTCCAAGATCCCTCACTTCCTCTACACCTCTCAGTATCCTCCCATTTATTGTGTATTCCCTTGCCTTGTTTGGCCTCCCCAAATGCATTACTTCACACTTCTCTGGATTAAATTCCATTTGCCACTTTTCTGCCCACCTGACCAGTCCATTGATATCTTCCTGCAGTCTAAAGCTTTCCTCCTCACCATCAACCACACGGCCAATTTTTGTATCATCTGCAAACTTCTTTAATCATGCCCCCTACATTTAAATCTAAATCATTGATATACAGAACGAAAAGCAAGGGACCTAGTACTGAGCCCTGTGGAACCCCACTGGAAATAGCTTATCCTTCCTATAGTGTAAACCCAATATGCACACAATACTGCAATTGTGGTCTTATTATGGTTTTATACAGGCTCATTATCTTTATATTCTATACCTCTTGTGATAAAACCTAGAATTCCATTAGCTTTTTTTAACAGCCTTATCAACCTGAGTTGCTATCTTTAATACCTCGGGAACCTGTACCCCCAAATCCCTCTGCTCTTCCACAGCACCAAGCCTACTTCCATTCAGAGTATAATTACTGCTGTTACTTTCTTTACTGAAATTCATCATGTCACACATACTGACATTGAATTTCATCTGCCACTTTTTAGCCCCTTCCCCCATCTTATCCATTTGCAGCCACAACGTCTCCTATTTTGTTATCATCTGCAAATTTCAACACCACACCCTCTAAGCCTATAACCAAATCATTGAAAACACAGTGAACAGAAGTGGCCCCAGAACTGAACCCTATGGAACACCACTGCCCATTTCCAACCACCCTGATCCTACACTCTACTTTTTCCCTTCTAACGAACTTTTCATCCAGTTTACTATCCATCACTTAATTCCATACCCCTTAATCTTCTCCAGTAATCTCCCGTGTGGTACCTTGTCAAAGGACTTCCAAAAGTCCATGTATACTACATCCATTGCGTTTCCCTCATCTACCATATCTGTTACCTCGTCAAAGAACTCTGAGGTTTGTCAAGCATGATTGTCCCTTTTGAAACTTGTACTGACTACTTCTGTTTTCTCTTTATCTAGATATGTGGTAACTTCACCCTTAATTAAAAACATTGAAACTTTCGGTACCACAGATGTTAAGCTAACTGGCCTGTAACTACCTGGACTAACTCTGTCTCTCTTTTTAAAAATGAGTACTACATTGGCCACTCTGCATGCTCCGCCACACATTCACTGTCAATAAAGCCCTGAAATATAATTTATAGGGCCTCGGCAATTTCCTCCCTCATCTTCCTCAGGACCCTAGGATGTATCCTATTATACCCTGACGCTTTGTCTTCATTTAGCTTAACTAACTTATCTAAAATGTTTCTTTTATCCATCTTAATATCGCTCTCAACCACTTCAAGATTCACTCCCTCTCCAATGTCCTTCTACTACTTCTACATTCTAAATGAGAATGATGAGCCAATAAACCCAACAGAATGGTGAGACTGCTTTCCAACTCTATAGAGACTGCCAAGAAATAGGAGACATCTGCATACATGAAGGACTATGCAGTGAACTAAATGATTAAGAAATTTACTGTTCAATATAAATGTATTGTCCACATGTGGCTAATTGAGAATCCAGATGTGGCTAATTGCATTTCTGATTAATAAATAAAACATGAGTAATAGACACCGTCATTGGGCATGTGACCTCAATGCTGATATCTGCACGATATTATGCATATGAACTTTAGTCTTTTTGTGCATTTGTTGGTAAAATAGTAAGACAAAAAGCAAAGTGTGCGAGTATTCTTTGACCACTTCTTTGGTTACAGAATGGTGGTAGATGTTTGTTAAGTAAAGATACACGTGAAGTCCATTTACCTGTATTGTGTGAGTGTAAGGTGTTTTCTACCACCGTTAGTGCATGTGGCTAAAATGGTGTTGCTGTAGCCACAACTGTGGCTAGTCAGCGATTTCTGTTGGACAACTCTGCAATATAATGTTTGGATTTGTGGACACTGACGAGTGTAAAATTCTCAATTCAGTATGTTTAGCAGTTAGCATTTATTATCATTGAACATTTAAATTTTTTAAAGGAGAGGAGGGATGTAGCGTTTAAAAATATGTTATTACATATGTAGCCAAATGAGGGAGCCACGCCATGGGGGTCATGCTGTTATTTAATTGGTAAGCGTTTTGCTGGAATGAAAAAAATAAGAATGTCTAGTAACACCGCCGTATCAGCCAATGAGTTGGAGGTGGGGCGGGACTTACAGCAGGACTCACAGCAAACAAATTCTATTTACTCAGCAGAGTTTGTTTAAACAGCGCACTACAGCAAACAGTCTGCAGAGTCTATTTATAAAGAGTCTCTACGAACTACAGAAAACAGAACTCATGACCGAAACTTAAGCAACATCTCCCGATAAAAGCAGGGTGATTTCTCCAGCAAAATGCAGTGAGTGGAGGATAGTCACATAACACAAATTGATTATTTCTCCAGCAAAATTTAGTGAGTGGAGGGTAATTATATACAAATTATGTGCGTAAAATCAATCCCAGTCACTTACAGCAGTGCGGTCTCCAGGCGTGATTGACGGGGGAATTAACCAATCATCTCCATTCTGGCCAGGAATAGCGGTGTCACTATTTGCAGCAGTATATTGGCAAGTTAGAACGTGGGTGGCTGAGTAATCACAGATAGAGTGATCCTGTAAAACAAATAATTTCTCTTTAATATTATTTGAACCCAGTTACAGACATATCAATAGGGAATGGGAGGAAATTCCCTTTAGGTGCAATTTTATGGGAATTAATGAAAAACACATTTCCTCACTATTTTACACATTGCATTTTATTTGTAATAGTTTACACCATGAAGTAAATGTACATATATAATATGAATATTATAGAACAATTAAGGTTGCCAACTTTGGTTGGACGTATTCCTGGAGGTTTCACCACGTGACCTCCCGCCTCCAACCAATCACCCCACCATTGGACGCCTGATACATCCATCCTCGCGGCGCACCACCTTCCCATGCAAATTGAAAGGTGAACAGATTCTTAATTTCCCGATTGGATAATTCTTAACGATATAGGGGTACGGTAGCATAGTGGTTATGTTACTGGCCTAGTAGTTTGGAGACATGTGTTCAAATCACGCTGTAGCAGCTGGGGAATTTAAATTTAGTTAATTAAATAAAACCTAGAATAAAAAGCTAGTATCAGTAATGGTGACCATGGAACTTCCGGCTTGTCGTAAAAACCCATCTGGTTCACTAATGTCCTTTAGGGAAGGAAACCTGCCATCCTTATCTGGTCTGGGCCTATATGTGACTCCAGACCCACAGCAATGTGGTTGATTCTTAACTGCCCTCCAAGTCACACAACATTCTGACTTGGAAATTCATCGTTGCTGGGTCAAAATCCTGGAACTCCCTACCTAACAGCACTGTGGGAGTAGCTTCACCACAGGGACTGCAACGGTTCAAGAAGGCGACACACCACCACCTTCTCAAGGGCAATTAGGGATGAGCAATAAATGCTGGCTTTGCCAGCGTCGCCCAAATCCTATGAATGAAAAAAAAAGTCAAACAGCCATTTTTCCCTCCATCTGCAATATTTTTATAACTAATAAAGGAAAGTTTTCAAAGAAAATGAACAAAAATACATTTTTTTTCTTAATGCCCCTATGATCTTTCTCCGGAGTTTGCTCACAGCAATGTCCAGGAGATTAATCTTTCATTCCTGGAGACCCCAGGGTTGGCAACCACAACTGGTAATATAAGATGGTGCATTAGAATGTAACAGAAGTCAGGGCTAACACATAATGACTAAAAATCCGTAAAACATTATTTCTTGTAGCCGCTCATCTCCGGACGGACAAAGTTTTCGTTCTGTTGAAGCTGAAAAACCGCTCCCTCGACTGCGGTCTCAGTCACAGCCGTCGCAGAGTCAGGTGTCTGATGATGATGACGATGATTATGAAAATGTAAGAACCTATTTTTTTTTAATGAAGGCACCCTACTCTTTATAATTAATACCACTCACTCCACCAGTGTTTCTTCCCCCAGTGGCTGATGGGACCACAGCAGAGTGTGCTGGACAGTAATGAGATGAAGTGTGGTAACAGATACTGCTTGAATTATACTGGAGTATTGTATTTAAAATCATGAAGGGTCCAGACAGAGTAGATAGAGAGAAACTGCTCCCATTGGCAGAAGGGTCAAGAACCAGAGGACATAGATTTAAGGTGATTGGCAAAAGAACCAAAGGTGACATGAGGAAAAACTTTTTTACACAGCGAGTGGTTAGGATCTGGAATGCACTGCCTGAGGAGGTGGTGGAGGCAGATTCAATCATGGCCTTCAAAAGGGAACTGGATAAGTACTTGAAAGGAAAAAATTTGCAGGGCCACGGGGAAAGGGCGGGGGAGTGGGACTAGCTGGATTGCTCTTGCATAGAGCCGGCACGGACTCAATGGGCTGAATGGCCTTCTTCCATGCTGTATCCTTTCTATGATTCTATGATTCAATTCTGGACACCACACTTTAGGAAGGATGTTAAGGCCTTAACGAGGGTGCAGAAGAGATTTACTAGAATGGTACCAGGGATGAGGGACTTCAGTTATGTGGAGAGACCGGAGAAACTGGGGTTGTTCTCCTTAGAGCAGAGAAGGTTAAAAGGAGATTTGATAGAGGTTTTCAAAATCATGAACGATAGAGTAAATAAGGAGAAACTGTTTCCAGTGGCAGAAGGGTCGGTAACCAGAGGCACAGATTTAAGGTGATTGGCAAAAAAAAACAAAGGCGACATGAGGAAACATTTTTTTACACAGCGAGTTGTTATGATCTGAAATGCACTGCCTGAAAGGGCGGTGGAAGCAGATTTAATAATAACTTTCAAAAGGGAATTGGATAAATACTTGAAGGTAAAACATTTGCAGGGCTGTGGGGAAAGAGCAGGGAAATGTGACTAACTGGATAGCTCTTTGAAAAAGAGGCGGCACAGCCACGATGGGCCGAATGGCCTCCTTCTGTGCTGTATCATACTATGAAACATTATTTTTTAAATTTGAATGGTTTTATTTAATGTAGAAATGCTGCTGTTGGTATTGATTGCTCCTATTATCTATATGTTGGAATCTGAATGTGAAGGGAGACACTTCCTTCACACCTCTCATCTCTGTTAATCTCACTGATTGTATTGTTTTCAATCAGAAATCTTGGTGCTATATAAAAGTCCTAAAATGTGTAAACAGCTGTTTTAACGTTGAGGATTGGTAAGTGTATTTATGGAACGACTGACTGGGCGTGATCCACTCTGGAGAGGAGTGGTGGAGGTTAGCAAATTGTGGCCTCTAGTGGAATTATCCAGCAATAACAGGGAGGAGGAGTCTGGAGTAAGCAAGCTCAGGCAGAGGGGCAGGAGAGATCTCTTGCTGCTGGGTAATAACATTTGTGGTTCAGTCGGTTTACAGTAAAACACATCCACTTTATTTATTGCAAAAACTACCTGACCACAAAGCTGCTGCAAGATCTGAAATGTCAGGGCTATTGTGTCCTTGAAAGATTGTGTCCTAATACTTCATTGGCTGTAAAGCGCTTTGGGACATCCCGAGTTTGTGAAAGACGCGAAATAAACGCAAGTCTTTAGTTTAATACTGGAACCTAACAATAGTCATAATTAGTTTACTATTACCATTTTGTTTTACTGACCATCTTTTGGGAGTTTTGTGCTAATTGAGGTAAAGGAATAGAACAGTTTCCACTTGGTCCACCCAGTGTTGATGTCAAGAACTCCCACAGCCTGCTCTTTTTGTTCACCTCCCTGTAAAGCACTCTGAGGTATCCCTGCATAAGAGAGAAGCACTCTAGAAATGTAAACCATTGGCTCTGTTGCACAGGAGGGGAGGAATAAGAGTGGCAGGGCTATAGTTTTTTTTTATTCGTTCATGGGATGTGGGCGTCGCTGGCGAGGCCGGCATTTATTGCCCATCCCTAATTGCCCTTGAGAAGGTGGTGGTGAGCCGCCTTCTTGAACCGCTGCAGTCCGTGTGGTGACGGTTCTCCCGCAGTGCTGTTAGGAAGGGAGTTCCAGGATTTTGACCCAGCGACGATGAAGGAATGACGATATATTTCCAAGTCGGGATTGTGTGTGACATGGAGGGGAACGTGCAGGTGGTGTTGTTCCCATGTGCCTGCTGCTCTTGTCCTTCTAGGTGATAGAGGTCGCAGGTTTGGGAGGTGCTGTCGAAGAAGCCTTGGCGAGTTGCTGCAGTGCATCCTGTGGATGGTACACACTGCAGCCACGGTGCGCTGGTGGTGAAGGGAGTGAATGTTTAGGGTGGTGGATGGGGTGCCAATCAAGCGGGCTGCTTTGTCCTGGATGGTATGGAGCTTCTTGAGTGTTGTTGGAGCTGCACTCATCCAGGCAAGTGGAGAGTATTCCATCACACTCCTGACTTGTGCCTTGTAGATGGTGGAAAGGCTTTGGGGAGTCAGGAGGTGAGTCACTCGCCACAGAATACCCAGCCTCTGACCTGCTCTTGTAGCCACAGTATTTATATGGCTGGTCCAGTTAAGTTTCTGGTCAGTGGTGACCCCCAGGATGTTGATGGTGGGGGATTCGGCGATGGTAATACCGTTGAATGTCAAGGGGAGGTGGTTAGACTCTCTCTTGTTGGAGATGGTCATTACCTGGCACTTGTCTGGTGTGAATGTTACTTGCCACTTATCAGCCCAAGCCTGGATGTTGTCCAGGTGTTGCTGCATGCGGGCTCGGACTGCTTCATTATTTGAGGGGTTGCGAATGGAACTGACCACTGTGCAATCATCAGCGAACATCCCCATTTCTGACCTTATGATGGAGGGAAGGTCATTGATGAAGCAGCTGAAGATGGTTGGGCCTAGGACAGGTGGACTGAAAACAAAGACTGACCAAGAAAACAGTAAATGAGCAATGGCAGGCCTTCAAGGTGGAGATAGTTAGGGTACAAACCAAACATATTCCTATAAGGAGGAAAGATGCTCAAAGCTAGAGCTCATTGGATGACAAAGGAAATAGAATTTAGAAGAAAGCAGAAAAAAAGAGGTTTATTACAAATGTCAGATACAGAATACTACTGAAAACCAAGCAGAATAGAGAGTGCAGGGGGAAATTGAAAAAAGATATAAGAAGGACAAAAAGAGACTGAGAAAAGATTAGCGGGTAACATAAAAGAGAATTCAAAAATTTTTTGTAAACATATAAAAAGTAAAAGGATAGTTAAGGGAATGGTGGGGCTGATTAGGGACAAAAAAGGAAATCTTCTTGTGGAGGCAGAGGGTATGACTGAGGTACTGAATGAGGACTTTGTATCTGTCTTCACAAAAGACAGGACTTTGTATCTGTCTTCCATCGACTTCACAAAAGAAGAGGATGAAATTAATGTCGCAGTAGAGGAGGAGTGGGTAGAGATATTGAATAGGATAAAAATAGACAGAAAGGGGGTGCTAAATAGGTTGGCATCACTCAACATTAACAAATCACCTGGTTCAGATGGGATGCGATCCAGGTTGCTGAGAAAAGCTAGGGTGGATACAGCAGAAGCTCTGACCATGACCTTTCAATCATCTTTGAATATGGGAGTGGTGCTAGAGGACTGGAGGATTGCAAATATTACACCTCTGTTCAAAAAAGGGGAGAGGGATAGACCTGGTAACTACAGGCCAACTAGTCTAACGTCAGTGTTGGGAAAACTACTAGAGACATTGTCAAGGACAAAATTAATTCTCACGAGGAGGAGCATGGGTTAATAAGGGACAGCCAGCATGGACTTGTTAAAGGCAAATCGTGTCTGACTAACCTGATTGAGTTCTTTGATGAGTTAACAGAGAGAATTGATGAAGGTAGTGCAGTAGATGTATATATGGACTTTCAAAAGGCATTTGATAAAGTACCACATAACAGAATTATTTGGAAAATAGAAGCACATGGTATTAAAGGGATGGTGGTAACTTGGGTACGTAATTGGCTAAGGGATAGAAGGGATAGGAGGTAGAGAGTAGATGGTGAACGGATGCTTTTCTGACTGGAGAGAAGTATGCAGTGGGGTCCCCCAGGGGTCGGTATTAGGACCATTGCTTTTCTTGTTATATATAAATGACCTAGACTTGGGTATAGTGAGTACAATTTCAAAGTTTGTAGATGACACAAAACATGACAACATAGTAAATAGTGAGGAGGATAGTAGCAGACTTCAGGAGGACTTAGACAGACTGGTGAAATGGACAGGCATATGGCAGATGTAATTTAATGCGGATAAGTGTGAAGTGATGCACTTTGGGAGAAACAATGTATAATCTAAATGGTACTATTTTGAAGGGGGTGTGAGAGCAGGGGGACCTGGTCACAAAGTCACAAATCTTTGAAGGTGGCAGGGACAAGTTGATAAGGCAGTTAAGAAAGCGTATGGGATATTTGGCTTTGTAAATACGGGTATTGAATACAAAAACAAGGAAGTCATGCTAAATCTTTACAAATCACTGGTTAGACCTCAGCAGGAGTATTGTGTCCAATTCTGGGCGCCACACTTTAGGAAGGATGTCAAGGCCTTGGAGAGGGTACAGAAGGGGTTTACCAGAATGATACCAGGGATGAGGGACTTCAGTTATGTGGAGAGATTGGAGAAGCTGGGATTGTTCTCCTTGGAGCAGAGAAGGTTAGGGGAGACCTAGTAAAGGTATTCAAAATTCTGAGTGGTTTTAATAGAGCAAGTAGGGAGAAACTGTTTCCTCTGGCAAGGGATTCGGTAACCAGAGGGCTTGGATTTAAAATAATTTGCAAAAGTACTGGAATGGAACGAGGAGAAATTTATCACACAGAGGGTTGTTAAGATCTGGAATGCACTACCTGAAAGGGTGTGGAATCAGATTCCATAGGACCTTACAAAAGGTAATTGGACATGTACTTGAAGAGGACTAATTTGCAGGGTTATGGGGAAAAAGCTATGGTTTGGGATTAAATCGGACTGTTCTCTCAAAGAGCGGGCACAGGCACGATGGGCCGAATGGCCTCCTTCTGTGCTGTAAGATTTTATGATTGGGCTCTTTAAATATACTAATAAAGGGCCTAACACCCAAACTGGAAATTGGTTTGCCATGAATGCAGCAGGCGTCGGGCAGGATTACCAGGTCTACACGTGGCCTTACCAGCCATCAAAAAGGTACGTTTTATTAAAAAATAATACTTAACTGAATGTGGAGCCGGGAGAAGGACTGCTCCTCCAGACCCAAAAGCTGACCCAAAGCACTCGGTTCTAGCTGCAGTGCTGCTGGCCCACCATGGTAAAGGAGGAGTAAAGGTCTGCATGGAAGCAACAGATGGAACTATTGAATCTGTTGATTTAGTGACATTTTTATTGTGTGGTTTGATTGCAGGTGCAGCTGCCGCCCTCTGTGTTTGTGAATACAACAGAATCCAATGATGTTGAGAGGTAATTATTCATTACACTGATAGATATATCACTGACCATCAGAGCTGTAGAAGTTTATGGCACAGGATGCCATTCACCTGCAAGCTCTTTGCTAGAGCAGTCCAAAACTAATCCCACTGCCGTGCTCACTCCCCTTGCGGTTGACTTCTTTGTGTGGTATTGTTCCAGAGGTGCCAGGTACCCTCAAGTACTTCATCCCAGTGGGCACTTTTGTTGTGTGAGCACCGACAGGCTATTTGATTACTGAAGTAACCAGATCCTATTCTTGCTACATATAAAGTATAAGATAAATAAAACATACATAGTAGGACTCACTGGTGCATTGGCTGATCATTTGCCCTCCCTAATCATTGGAAGCTAAGGCCAACTGAGATCAGCTGCCTCAGTGCAGGCCATGATCAAACCTGGAACGAGAGAGCAGTGTATATTGTGTATTTAGTGTATACAGGCGATAATGTGGAAGATAATGGCACTATGGTTTGACATTTTTTCCAAACAGTGAAAAGGGAGTTGAACTGGATTTAAAGATGTATAGATAGTTGTTTCCTGATAAGTGCCAGGGGCTTTGAATGACATGCTCTTGGATTTGGACGTTTGCAGCATTCCATTTTCTTGAAGCAAGTGTGGGAGTGCAATTGCGTCTGCTTCCTGCAATGTACAACATAACTCTCCAGAGGATTTTGTCTCCAACTTAAAATATCATCAGTCAGAATGTACTACAGGAAGAATAGAAGTTTCAAGCTAGATTGCTCCAGGGCACAGTAACACATAGTGTTGAATAAAGCTGAGTTCACTTTTAACAAAGTGCACAGACTGATGAGAATGATTTTTATATAATTACTTTGTCTATTCATAAAGGTTGTTCATGTCTACAAGTCCTGGCTCCAAACCAGAGAATGGATTGTACTGCATTAGGAATTCTTCAAAGTCAGGAAAGGTACCAATCTAATAATTTGTACAAGGTTACGTAATTTGCTCCAGTACTGATATTAATTACAAACTGTTGTAAATCTTATCTTATTTTTTCCCCTCTTGCAAAAGGTTTTAGTTGTATGGGACGACTCAGAGAAGAAAGTGAGGAACTATCGCATCTTCGAAAAGGTCAGTAAACTTTCTCTAAATGTTTCTGCAGCTATATTTGTAATTAGTCATGGGTAATAAGCCATATTTGCTGCTTTGATTCTGAATTCCTCTTTGGAACATAAACCTTAGTTTAGTGGAAAACCCTTCTAGAACAGTATTATCCATTACATTAGCTACTAGCCATATGTGGCTAATTGGGAATCCAGATGTGGATAATTGCATTTTTGATTCGTAAATGAAAATGAGTAATAATAGACAAAAAGCAGAGTGTGCAAGTGTTTTTGGATCATTGTGTGTACTTCTTTGGTTACTGATTATTGGTTATCTGCTAAAATGGTGTGCAATAAGGGTAGAAACACCAGCAACATTATATGGAGAGGGGAGCTGTCATCGTGGTCAGCTCGACCAATCAGAATAACTGTTCCAGGAAAAAGGAAAACCCAACCAGTAATGAGCAGCTCCAACAGGGTTCATCATGGCAAGGGGCAAGCAGCATCCAACCGTGTTCTGGATGGACAGCAGGGCTGGGTCTGGCGAGTTTCGTTGTGCGATTCAACGTTCTCAGCAATCACTTTGAGAAAGTCAAAGTACCACTCACAACTGCTAAACAAAAACCAAGAAGTTGCACAAGATGTGCTGTGTCTGATAAATTCATACCAGAATTCCAAACTTTGGTGAAAGAGAAAGACTGCAAAGTTTTGTACCGAATGGTGGTAGATGTTTGTTAATATACACGTGAAGTATATTTACCTGCATTGTGTGTAAGGCATTTTTACTCAAATTAATGCATTTGGCTAAAACAGTGTTACCTTAGCCACGCCTGAAGCTAGTCAGCAATTTCTATTGGACAATACTGTTCTAACTAGCTTCCCCACAAGCTTCAATTCATCCAAAGCACCAGAACCCATGTCTTCACTCATAATAAGCCACACATTTGTGTCACTCCTGTCTTCTCCAAGTTCCACTGGCAACTTGTGTCTCAGAATTTGACATCTGTCTCATCCTTTTTTCAAATTTCTCCATGGCCTTATTCCACCTACCTTAGTGATCTCTTTACACCCCTGCAAATGCACCCTCTGCTCCTCTAACATCGCACCTCTTCTCACTCCCTCTGCTCCTCCACCAGCAGCCACTCATTCAGCCATTAGACTTCTGTCCTCAGGAATTCTCTACCCAGTTTTCTATGCCTTGCTACCTCTCTCCCTGCTGTCAAAAATACCCTCAAAACCCTTCTCTTTGACTTTGCCTTCTGTTCCCCATTCTAACCTCTCCATTCCCCATCACTTTCCCCATACTGTGTCCGTACTTTCCTCCTTACGTGAAGGGGCTCTAAGACAGTTTCTTGCATATAAGGAGTACCATGTAAATGCAAGATATTGTTGTAAAATAGGACTAGTTAATGGAATTATTGCTCCTATAGTTTTTCTTTCCTTCCTACCTGGCCTCCATTTGGTAACTGCCCTCGTGGCATGATAGAAAGCAAGAGCACACATTGTGGGGAATCACAGGTGCAGATTTGCATTCTGTAACTCCGTGATGCAGTATTCCTGATAGTGACTGTTGGGTTGGACATTGGGATCAAGATTGGGATTTTGGCCCTGGGCAAAAGCTTAGCGACTAACACTGGTCTGCCATAAATCTAATCCATGTTTAAAAACTCAGCACGCACATTTATTCCCATTCATGACCTGTATTCAGAGGTTTAAGGCAACACCATTCTACTTGTATCATGCAGCTGCGCAGAAATATAGATGTTTATTATGTATTACATTTTACTGTATCTATATTTCTGATAGCAGTAGAGAAGGGAGGCGAGCATTATCCTAAATACCATTTTTGTTTTTCTTGTAGGAATCCAAACTCTTTCTAGAGGCCGAGACAAAGTTCACATGCCTCACAAGTGTGATTGAGTTCTACTACAAACACACGCTCCCAACCCATGACAGTCTACATCTTCATGTACCATATGGCTATAAGAAACCACTATGACGTCAACCCTTAAACATGTCGGCTCTGCACAGACGTCCTTCTTAGACTTGAAACAAACTGAAATTGCTGACAAGACTACTTAAAAATAGATACACATTTAAACTGCACATTGAAAGCTTGAAAACTATTTAAACAATACTGTTTTACAAGAAGGCAGAAGAAGTGAAAAAGCAGAACTGTAGCACATTGCATGGGTCATTATTCCAGGAAAACCTGAAGAGCTGTGATATCTCACTTTATTATCAAAACAAGGCAGCTGTCATACCTTACACTGACCTCCAGCACATTTCTGCATGGTACACAACAGTTATTGGGGGTTATTTGAACTCTGATTTTTCTTTCCCTCTACCGGTTGTGAAGCACTCGATTTCTGCTCAGCATCTTAACCACACAACCAAGATAGGGGAACTGCAAGGGGAATTACAGGTGCTACATGGGCTCTTCTAACTTTGTAGCAAACACCCACCTCAAGCCCTCAGATTATTACAATTTAATTCACCCTTTAAGCACTGAGGTATCGCACTGAATAGTAATCCTGTATCAGACATTTCCAGAGACTCTTTATACTTTCCTCTGGAATAGACACCATAAGGAATTTTTTTCAGAATATCGTTGTTTATATAAAAACAATTCCAGGATGTAAGAAATCATTTGAGAATCTTAAAGCATTCTTTGGTTTGCACAGGGTGAATGACCAGAAAGTGGGCTACAGATGCCACCACCACCACCAGGTCTTTGCAGATTTAGTAAGACTTTAAAACTTTAGTAAGTTTTTTTCTGTTTCCCTTCTGAAATCATTGACTGATGCTGGGGTGTGGTGCCATGGAGTGGCATCAATAGCAACCTTTATGGTCATATTTTTCGAGTGCCGGTGCTCACATCACCAGATTTATTGAATATATGACCTATGGATTACCAGTTCAGTACCATGACCATTAGGATGGCACACCTGGACAAAGATTACCGTACCCATCCACTGGAGATCACTTGTCCACATTCTTAGCTGGGAAATTGCCATTTATTTAAGAAGAGGTGGGGAATTTCAGAAATAGAGAGGATAATTTTTTTCCCTACTTTTTTCTGCAGTTTTCCACCTCTATCGAAGCCACTGTCTCCTTGCTTGAGTACAGTTCCCTCGGTACACATCACGTGCCCATCTATGAGCCTAGACATTGAGTGTCAAGCATGCTAATCAAGCGTGGGGAGGGGAGGAAAGGTATCACAACTGAGCTCGAGCCTGTCTTCATCCAGTGTCCACGCATTGCAGTTTCCAGCAGAGATCACGAGATAGATTTTCAACTTCCTAACCTAGGGACAGTGAGGCCAATTGTAGCAGTCCTAGTGCCACTCCAGCTAATCAGCACAGAGCAGGGGTGGAACATGGGACCATCCTCATCTGTAGGGCTCAGCTACTCACTGGCTTAACTAGCTGGGCCATTGTCGTGTCGTGGATTTTGCCTAATTCATGCTGTCCTTGGAATAAAACAAAAATAATCGTCCTGAAATTACACTGTGCGATAGTAGCGTATGATTACGTAACACATTTGCTCTCTCTCACTATTTTAGCTACAACTGTGGAAAGAATAATTTCAGATGAAAGCATTAAACATTTGTACAACAGTATCCCACAATGTAATTTCAGGGCCTAGAGTCTTTGGGTTTGATATAGAACAACTATTACAGGGGGTGGGAGATGGTTAATCTTGGATTTTTAATGGTGCAGAGCTAGTTCCAGTTTTTAAAAAGGAGTTATAGTTATTCAGTTTTACTCATTCACTGAGTGTTTCAAAAAGAATTTTCTAAAAACAGTATAGCTAATTTAATGTACAAATAGATTTATAATCCATTTAGGACTGAGATGAGGAGAAATTTCTTCACTCAGAGGGTAGTGAGTCTTTGAAATTCTCTACCCCAGAGGGCTGTGGAGGCTCAGTCATTGAGTACATTCAAAACAGAGATCGATAGATTTCTAGATATTAAAGGCATCAAGGGATATGGGGATGTGCAGGAAAATGGTGTTGAGGTAGAAGATCACCCAGATGGCCTACTCCTGCTCCTATTTCTTATGTTCTAATGGTTTTAATTGTTGATGAAAGTCACACACACCTACTGAAAAACTCAGCTTCCTTCTAGTTGCACAAAGTCATAATCATGCAGGAACATTCTGCAGAGATCACAGTAACACGATTGAACACCGGATTTCCCTCTGATCCGGTCATTGGCACTGCCCTGTGGATAACAGTTCAGAACTCCTTACTTCGCACCTAAAATTAAAAACAGAAAACATTGCAAATATGCAGCAGGTCAGCTAGCATCTCAAGAAGAGAAAACAGGTTAATGTTTCAAGTCACAGCTCTGACACAGATCTGACAAGGGGCCCACACCTGTGAAGTTAACCTATCTTTTCCTTTTTGGACGCTGATGAACCTGCTGCTTATTTACATAATTTTATGTGTTTATTCCATACTTCTCTAGTGTCTGCAGTTTCTCTTTTCGACTATGTCAGACTTAGTGAGGAGGCTGACGAAAGGGAATATGATGTGTTGAGTATTTCTTTTGGGAAGATTCTAAATACAGCAGAAGACTGAGATACAGTAGTATTAAAAAGTTTTAACTACAATACATTTATTTAAAAGTGAACTATATTATGGACTGATTTATATGTGAATAACTTCCATTTATACATATTGCAAATTATTTCAAAAATGTACATAGGACATTTTTTATGCGAGTAAAACTATTTTTGAGATCTGTTTGTCTGAAAAAAATTGTTTGACATCTTTCTCAATGTCTTGTTATGCTTAGAAGTCCTGGATTTTTCAAGTGGGCAGTAATTTTATCATCCTAGTTGCCAATGGTTTGTTTAACTTTTTCCCTTAATATGTAATTGTTCTCCTCTCCAGAGTAATGGCCGATTATTCGAATTGCAAGGGGCATCACAGCCTAAGCCGATCCTATCCTCATCCAACATCCACACTCCCAATAGGATAGTGATCAAAAGTGGGAACCCTGGGTAATTTTTCCCTCCCTAGTGCAGGATAATTGAGGCCACTATCACGGCCGAGCCCGGGCCAGGGATTGGACCGGGGACCTTGCTGATCTGTATGGCTCGGATACTCAGTGGCTTAGCCAACTGAGCCAGTGGGAGAGCTTTATCCAGTGTCTTTAACAAGTGCCAAAAGCACCTACCATCTAAAACCATCTTCCTGAAGGCCCCATGCCGGGTTTCTGCCCATATCGGCAGAATAGATAATTGTAGGCAAGATATGGAACTTCAATTCCTGTGCTCATTTTATAAATGGCAGTAATGAGGATGTTTGTTACTACTGCACTGCACTGTCAGACCCATCCTTTAATACATTCCTGTCCTCATGGAGCCGAGTCTTCAACAAGGCAGGATTCCAGCTGTGGTTTTGTGTGGCATTAGGGTTTTTAAAAATGGAAAACAAAAATTTTTTGCGCCTCCCCTACAGTTTGCTACCAGACCAGACACCCCCTTGCAGCTAGCAATATTCCTTTTGTTAGAACAGCAGAATATTGCCACTGGAATATTTTAATGAATGGGC
This sequence comes from Heptranchias perlo, assembly GCF_035084215.1. Lineage (NCBI taxonomy): Eukaryota > Metazoa > Chordata > Chondrichthyes > Hexanchiformes > Hexanchidae > Heptranchias > Heptranchias perlo. Next base: position 7,852,838 of record NC_090328.1, read on the forward strand.
TCACTGCCAATAATGGAAAATACATTGAATAAAAACAGGAAATGTTGAAAGTGCACAATGAGTTAGCTAACACTGGAAACGAGCAAGCATTTGAAAGAGAAAGGTTAAGGTTTGGTGAGACTCTTCATCAGAACACCTCAAAACATTACAAGTCTTTTGAGAGGTTGACTGACCTGCTGTGTATTAACAGCATTTTCTATTTTTATTTCCGATTTCCAGCATTCACAATTTTTCTTTTTCTCTCACTAATTTTTGGATTCAAATTGCACTGTGCCATGTTAATAATGCATGTGTTAATATTTTTGTATGAGGTTCTCTGTCCACTATCAAAACACCTTTGTTTAAAATAGCAAAGTGCGTTTTTTTACTAATATTGCACGGTGCAGTTTGTTTGTTTCACAGCTGATGTCAGGTAAACACCACAGTGCAGAACCGTGGTTGTGTGAGCATGTCTATTCTTTAGCTGGTGAAATGGCCAACATGTAGACATCTTCTATCTTATGGCGGAAAGCTGAGACCAACTGTACATAGGAAAATCCAGCTCAGGTGGGTGCATAACAAGGCTCAACAGGAATGAGTGCAATAATTATAAATTAAATGTAGAAATGTGAGGCTGCTGGTCTGTGTTTTGAGTATCTTGGTTTGTGGTGTGGCATTTCTTGCACAAACATGTCATTAGTTTTATAAAATAGAAGAGAATGCTAGAACATGAATTGCATTCATATGGATTTGTACGTTTTTCTTATTCCTGTTAAAGTGGCAAAACCTGATCCAGCATGATCACACTGAGAAATGATACCATATGTAGTCTATCAGATGTTGACTAGTTTCATATTTTTCTTTGTGGGTCCAAGAGCATACGTGTTAAACATAATGAGTGACATTTATCTGGCTGAAGATGGACAAGAGCTTTTGTTTGCTCTTTTCCTGTCTATTTTCTCCCCTCCTCTCTAACTCCCTGGAGACATTGATTCCTTGCTGTGGTACACATCCATAGATGCCAATATCTCCATTACCTCATCCAATGGCCACTGTGCATCTGTAAGCCTTCACAGTGTCAGCAACATGGTTGACAGGGGGAGGGGTAATCACAGAAAAACTTACCTGTCTTACCCTATGTCCACACTGCACTGCCAGTTGCGGTCACTGCATCAGAATCAGGAACCCTGGCCCATTTTCCCATCTGAAAACCAACGGAACGCTTGGTCTGTAGGACTTGTCTGCTCATTAGACAAATTCCCTGAGCAATAGCGGGGAGAATTATTAAAACCATGAGTGTGAATTGGCTGAAGGGAAAAGAAGAATAGTGATTCTGATAGAAAGTGGGTAAAGGAATAAAGTGAAAAGGGAGATGGGCGGTATTGAGATCAATCAAAAAAGGGTAGGCTTTTTGGGTCCTTTGGTAGCACTCAGTGACTTGTCCAAGTACCTCCTGCAAATACTGACACAACCCAAAGACTCCCCTCTGCAAATATTGATACACTCCCTCACAATATGAGTCTTAATAACTCCCGAGCCAGTTTCATCAATAATTAGCAGCACTCACCATTTAAAGCAGTGGTACTCACTTATTTTGTCAACCGTGACAATTTTAAGTAATGTCCTGCTCGAGGTCGGCTCGAGGTCCACTCTCAGACATGGATTTGTACTTGTGACTTCTCACGCAGTGAGATACTGGTTTTAAACTTACCACTTTACCCCCAAAAGCTGTGGAGGCTGAGTCATTGAATACATTCAAGGCTGAGTTAGACAAATTTTTGATCAGCAAGGGAGTCAAAGGATATGGGGAAAAGGCGGGAAAGTGGAGTTGAGAATCACAGAAAATTTACGGCACAGAAGGAGACCATTCGGCCCATCGTGTCCGTGCCGGCTGAGAAACGAGCCACCCAGCCTAATCCCACTTTCCCGCATTTGGTCCGTAGCCCTGCAGGTTATGGCTCTTCAGGTGCACATCCAGGGATTTTTTAAATGAGTTGAGGGTTTCTGCCTCTATCACCCTCTCAGGCAGTGAGTTCCAGACCCCCACCACCCTCTGGGTGGAAAAATATTTCCTAATTTCTGCTCTAATCTTTCTACCAATCACTTTAAACCTATGCCCTCTGGTTATTGGCCCCTCTGCTAAGGGAAATAAGTCCTTCCTATCCACTCTATCTAGGCCCATCATAATTTTGTACACCTCAATCAAATCACCCCTCAGCCTCCTCTGTTCCAAGGAAAACAACCCCAGCCTATCCAATCTGTCACCATAGCTAAAATTCTCCAGTCCTGACAACATCCTCGTAAATCTCCTCTGCACCCTCTCTAGTGCAATTACATCCTTCCTGTAATGTGGTGACCAGAACTGTGCGCGGTACTCAAGCTGTGGCCTAACCAGTGTTTTATACAGTTCCAGCATAACATTCCTGCTTTTATATTCTATGCCTTGGCTAATAAAGGAAAGTATTCCATATGCCTTCTTAACCACCTTATCTACCTGTCCTGCTACCTTCAGGGATCTGTGGACATGCACTCCAAGGTCCCTCACCTCCTCTACACCTCTCAGTATCCTCCCATTTATTTGAGGTAAAAATTTATTGAGGTAAAAATCAGATCAGCCATGATCTCATTGAATGGCGGAGCAGGCTCGAAGGGCCAAATGGCCTACTCCTGCTCCTATCTCTTATGGTCTTATGGTCACTAGCATTTACCAGCAGGAGAAAGTTTCTACAGGAACAATAGTTCTATTTTGACGGGGCCTTTCAAAATCTGTCTTTAATAGTATTTCCTGCCTTTTTTTGCTGGTCAGCAATAGGAGATTGAGCAGCACTGAATTCCAACTCATCAGTCAGCATCTCATAGCCTGACAGGCAGTAAATAGAAGCCCAAGGCATCTGGAGCAGCAAGTCTGCCAAGAGCCAAAGGTGAAGGGGATATAGGCCATACATGGCCCCAGGCCATATAATGAGTAATGGTGATTTAAAGGAATACTCTAGAATGAGGCCCTGCAATTGTTTAAGAAGGCCCTTTCTTCTTCCTCTTAACTGTACAACTTTTAAACGTATTTGGGAATTGAAGAATGTATAAAATGCTACCTTGCAGTAATTGGCCTCGCTGTTGGAGCTTCCATCTTCACACCATTTCCTAGGCTGTGGACAATATACTCAAGTATAAGGTCTTTTTCTGAAATAAGGAAAAGTATCAGCAAAACAGGCTGGGCAGTCACATGGGCTCTGGCAACTTAAGTTACTTTCCCAAATAATTTATGGTGAACATCATTCAAAACAGCACCAGGAAATGGCACTGTGGCCAATAAGGGAATGAGCATTAGTGAAATTGTACAATATTTTTTAGACCCGAGGAAGAAGCAAACTAAATGAAGCGGGACAATCCAGATACAAGAATAACATGAATGGATTGAACAACATTCCTGCTTTCATTGAAGGATTTTTATTGGTGCTGTTAGATCCTGTTATAAATCAAGGACATCATCAGGCTTAAATCCCACGCAGTACCATTTACAACAGGGGGATGCTAAGGGTAATGGTTGCTTTTTAATCAAATTTAGAAGAATGAAAATAGTTTTACTGAATAAAAATACAACCAATTCCCTTCTATTTTATGAACTGGCCTTTATGATTTCTAATGATGCCCAAGAGCAGTATCTCTCGATAATATACTGGAGCTGTCCTTTTGACTGAAAAGTGCAAATCAACTCAAAGCGTTGCGCTTGGATTCTTCAGGAATGTCTCGAGTACTTAAAAACATATACAATGCTGCCATTATTATTGTCATTAACCTGGGGGCTCAAATCTCAGATCACACAGGGAGTCAGTTGTACAGTGATGTGCTTGAAGCACTTCACAAAAATAAAAAAGATTATTTAACTAAAAACCCTGACTAGAATTTCTTTGCTACTCAGGGAGTGGGGCTCCTCCACGATGTACCATGGTCCCTTCTTTGAATTTTTTTAAAAGTATACATAACTAATGGTGGAAAGGCAGAGAAACACAATCACTGGGAATTTTCTCAGGGCTTCCCCCACTCTGCGTAACTTTGGTCATAGTAGTGAAGCGGGAGAAGTCCTGAGCAGTTTCCCAGCGAGTATTTTTGTGCTTGTTTTCTTCCTCTCCTACTATCTTGACGATGTGGACTCCTTGCTGCAGTATGGTACCACTGGTACAAGTCACCCTCTGCTACCTCACCAAAGTGGCCACTCTCCACGTGAGCTAAGCACTAAGCAATTGGAACCATCTGACTGCGAGCCTATCCTCACACGATGTCCACACACGCACTTCCAGCAGGAAATGCTGCAGAATGCTAAGGAGCAGGAAGTCTGCTTAATTTTTTTCCTCTCTAATCGAGAGGTAGTGAGGTCAATTGTGGTGTCTAACCACTATCCAGCTGAGATGAGCTAATTCAGCACAGTCCAGCCCAGGGATTGATCCTGGGACATTTCTGGTCTGTGGCTCACTCAGTGGCGGAGCTACTTGAAAACACAATAAATTAAATACTGTAACAGCTGATGTTTAATGAGTGGCAGCACAGTTACCTATCTAGTTTGTAAATTATTGACATCTGTCTAATAAATCTTATGTATGCATGTACTTCCAATCAAGTAACACTTAATTAATTCCATCTGTTATCCTATTTCCATCATGCCAGTTTATCACACTTTTCATCATGATTAAATTTACCAATTCATTTCACTTACCTCCAAGGTTGTCTCAAGGAAGGTGGTGATGATTGCTTTCCTCTGAAACCTCCCAACTGTGTCTCCAAGATAGAAGGTGCTGTTCTTCTCAACGCCAAAACCTTGGAGCACCTAAAATCCAGCCTCCCAATGCAGCCTGCCCCTGATCACTGCTGCCACCTCCCTCCCTCACCAGATCCCCCCCCCACTGCAACTTTGAGCTCCCACTGATGACACCTCCCCTATCCAAGTCCGATTCTCTCGCCCCTGCCCCACAGGAACCCCTGACCTGACCTAAAATCCCCACACCCAAATTGGTGTCAAAAGCCACATTCCTGGTCATTGCCAGGAACCAGCTTAGAGTTCCAATTGTTTTAAGTGCGTTTAAAATTATTTCACGTAATCCATACATGAGCCATGACAGCTGACTTTAAGGTTGGATTTGGGTCTGGTTGCAGCAAGAGTAGTGGCAACGACATTGGGAAGGGAGACCGCCCTGCCACAACCGGGCTCCTGCCATGACCAGACATCCTGTCCCTTAAGCATTCATACCATCTCCCTCTCACCTCGTGGCTCTCATTCCCCCATCGAGCATCCATGGCTTCTCCTTCCACTACCGACCAGTCCACAATTATAAGCCTTTCACTATGCTTTTATCAGTGGTAATCCACAAACAATAACACTCCCATACCCAACATCCTTCCCTGCCTAAATCTCCCCTACCAGGCCACCACCATCCAGTGCTGCCACATTCCAAAATCACCCTCCCACCACTGCCATAATCAGCATCCCCTCCCAGTGCTGGGATTCCTCTCCTATTAGACTCTGGTACACTCTTCCCAGTGCTCCGGAACACAAAGACCACCTATCCTAGTGCTCTCATAGCCCCCTATCAGTTATCCCAGATCCTTGCAGACTCCTATTGCTGCCACACTCCAGGATGACTCTTCCAACAATACATAACCACACGGCTTCTACACTACCCATTACTGCTACATTCAGTTCCTACGGGTCACCTCCTACCTACCCGCAATGGAGAACACCATCACTATTATTTTCCTCTATATCCTTGCTTTTAAATAAAGATAAGAGATAAAATTACCTACCTAGTTAGATGAACATTTTATAGTAATCGAGGTCACTGATTTACACATTCCACACAAATATGCAAATAAATCAAACAATTCAAACCCAAAAATATCTGCAACACTCCTCCAATACTTAGTAATAAAAACACAACGGATTGGATTTTCTTCTTTCCTGGTCGGCTTGGGTGGAGTGCAGAGCAGAAACCCTGGCGGAAAGGACTGCACGCCCACTAAAGAACCTGCCTGATTTTCCTTCTGTTTAAAATCTACTGCAATGTGACTTATTCAACTACATAAATCAGTGGCCGTAATTATATTGTATGGCACATACCATGAAACAGCCTATCTTTTGACTCACCATGATCAAACACTACAGGTGATCCACTAGTATATGCTAAAGAGTTTCACGACACATGTATTGCACTTCAGCTGTCACAACTGCAAATTTCTGCGTCATGCTTAAAACAAAGAAAATATTTTAAAAGCCAACCATTTCCGATCCACAGAGAAACTTCCCCACCAACAGAAAACAGTTCAGGATTAGCAAAGGAAAGACCTAATCAGGCCTCTAATTGATGTACAAAATCTGCCTAAGAATAATTACCCTCTAATTGACCTTGGAAGACAGTGATTGCTCCTTTTATCCTTAAAGGGACACACTAAATTACACATACACTTCAGCAAATGAATAATACATTATATATTACATGACATAATGCTTCTGTGTCTATAAATCAGCCACTGACCTACCATGAGCAGCACCATGGAAAATCCGCTGGTATTACTGAAGGGAAAGCTGCTGACTATGATCCCTTAAACTGTCTGTAGAAAGGCCTATTGATGTTAGAGATGGCTTTTATATTTGGCCAGTGTTCCGGATGCGAACAGTGGTCAAACAGATAAAAGGTGTAATAAATGATTATTAGCCTTTCCTGATTGTCATACCTCTGTTTTAAATAACTATTGCAATGGTTGTAGGTTATAATGCAGTCCTGGCACAGTGCACCATGTGTGCCTGCACGTTGTGCATGATACGCTGGAAGAACCACATGGGTCAGGGTCCAAAGTATAGAATACCAGCAGTCAGTGAAGTGCTGCCAAATTCTTTTACAACACCATCATTTTTTTCTGACGGTGCGAAGCCTGACCCCAGCGTAAGGCTGCTTACACTCCCAGCTCCCGAATTTCTAAAAACATTTTTTATTGCTGCCGTTGCCACTCAAGACTGGTTTCCCAAAAGAAATCAATTGCTCTTGACTGCTATCCAAAAACTGGCCTTTTAAAGTTTAAATACCCTTCTCTTCCACCGCTACAGGTGAGGTGCCTGAAGATTGGAGGGTAGCAAATGTTGTGCCTTTGTTTAAGAAGGGCGGCAGGGAAAAGCCTGGGAACTACAGACCAGTGAGCCTGACATCTGTAGTGGGTAAGTTGTTAGAGGGTATTCTGAGGGACAGGATCTACAGGCATTTGGAGAGGCAGGGACTAATTAGGAACAGTCAGCATGGTTTTGTGAGAGGAAAATCATGTCTCACGAATTTGATTGAGTTTTTTGAAGGGGTAACCAAGAAGATAGATGAGGGCTGTGCAGTAGACGTGGTCTACATGGACTTCAGCAAAGCATTTGACAAGGTACCGCATGGTAGGTTGTTACATAAGGTTAAATCTCATGGGATCCAAGGTGAGGTAGCCAATTGGATACAAAATTGGCTTGACGACAGAAGACAGAGGGTGGTTGTAGAGGGTTGTTTTTCAAACTGGATGCCTGTGTCCAGCGGTGTGCCTCAGGGATCGGTGCTGGGTCCGCTGTTATTTGTTATTTATATTAATGATTTGGATGAGAATTTAGGAGGCATGGTTAGTAAGTTTGCAGATGACACCAAGATTGGTGGCATTGTGGACAGTGAAGAAGGTTATCTGGGATTGCAACGGGATCTTGATCAATTGGGCCAGTGGGCCGATGAATGGCAGATGGAGTTTAATTTAGATAAATGTGAGGTGATGCATTTTGGTAGATCGAATCGGGCCAGGACCTACTCCGTTAATGGTAGGGCGTTGGGGAGAGTTATAGAACAAAGAGATCTAGGAGTACAGATTCATAGCTCCTTGAAAGTGGAGTCACAGGTGGATAGGGTGGTGAAGAAGGCATTTGGCATGCTTGGTTTCATTGGTCAGAACATTGAATGCAGGAGTTGGGATGTCTTGTTGAAGTTGTACAGGGCATTGGTGAGGCCACACTTGGAGTACTGTGTACAGTTCTGGTCACCCTATTATAGAAAGGATATTATTAAACTAGAAAGAGGGCAGAAAAGATTTACTAGGATGCTACCGGGACTTGATGGTTTGACTTACAGGGAGAGGTTAGACAGACTGGGACTTTTTTCCCTGGAGAGTAGGAGGTTAAGGGGTGATCTTATAGAAGTCTATAAAATAATGAGGGGCATAGATAAGGTCGATAGTCAAAATCTTTTCCCAAAGGTAGGGGAGTCTATAACGAGGGGGCATAGATTTAAGGTGAGGGGAGAGATACAAAAGGGTCCAGAGGGGCAATTTTTTCACTCAAAGGGTGGTGAGTGTCTGGAACGAGCTGCCGGAGGCAGTAGTAGAGGCGGGTACAATTTTGTCTTTTAAAAAGCATTTGGACAGTTACATGGGTAAGATGGGTATAGAGGGATATGGGCCAAGTGCAGGCAATTGGGACTAGCTTAGTGGTATAAACTGGGCGACATGGACATGTTGGGCCGAAGGGCCTGTTTCCATGTTGTAACTTCTATGATTCTATGATTCTATGATTCACCCCGACCCTTAGCAACACTGGATGCCAGGGGCACCATTGGCAGGAAATATGTTGTGTGATGCATTTCCCTTATTTGAATGGCTTCATAATACATCCACCTATTTGCGGGTGGGCATATAAAGTATCCACCCCACTTAGGCTGCAATTTATGATGGGGCAAAACGGTTTGGGGATTCAGTGCAACTTTATTCTGCCTCAAATTCTGCCACTGCCTGCCCAGAAACTGTTTGTTTTGTGGCCCTAGCTACAGATGGCGAATATTACAGTCCCAGGACAGTGGTGCCAGGATAACAGGACACTGTGCGTCAGTTTTGCCTGTGCCCCAAAACTTTGACTTCACCTGATGACATGAGGTCAACTCATTTGAATTATGCTGTTTCAGGCATGACACGCTGGGAGTATCACGGTGAGTTAGCGGCAAGCTACTGAAAGGCTTCTGGTTGCCTTTTAAACACCATCAGAACAACAGAAAATTGTCTTGTGGCACAACGACTCTTTTGATTGATTGGACTTTGGAGACCAAAGAAATGAGACAGAAGAAGGAAGGTTGGTCCCATTAGAAGAGGGCGATACACGAGAAAAAAGTGCAGTTTTTTGACTGTTCTCCGTTGAAGTGACCGTTCCAAATGGGCACAATGTTTGGAGCACTGCTCAAGTGCACCAACTGCATTATGGAGAGGACACCTAATTCCATAAAATTGGTGCTTTTATGAGCCTTGCACACAATACGTGTACAGGTTCCCAGCGTGCTACATGCTGCATAGCCATACACAGTGTGAATCAGGTTCGCAGTAGGCCTCAGGGCTCTGCACCCGATAATAGTGCTGAAGTGCTGGGGCACATTAGGCCCTTAACATTGGATAAATCAACCACATATTGAGCATCTTATAGTACTGATCTCCAATCCATTACAACTTTGTCTTCGGTTTTCTTCCTTTCAATCTTGCTAGTGCCCTGCACTATGACGGTGGACCGTGCCTTCCACATATGTTTCTCAATCAAAAAAAAATGGCATCACAACATTGACTATGTTGTTGTTCCAAGATCAATCAGTGCACTTCTGTTACGTACACAACTGACAATGTCACATATTAATTTATTAGGATTAATTGTAGAAAAGGAGATGTAACAGTATATTTGGGAAAATGTCATTTTATATTTGGAATGGCATGACTGCTATACACTGATTATACTCTAGTCATGTAAACGGAAGCAATAGTGAGACTAGGTATAGAAGCTACATATCTACTGAACATATTATCCATTCCACAGAACAGGTTTAATTAACAGATTGAGAAACAAAACATAAGAACATAAGAAATAGGAGCAGGAGTAGGCCAATCGGCCCCTCGAGCCTGCTCCGCCATTCAATAAGATCATGGCTGATCTGATCCTAACCTCAAATCTAAATTCATGTCCAATTTCCTGCCCGCTCCCCGTAACCCCTAATTCCCTTTACTTCTAGGAAACTGTCTATTTCTGTTTTAAATTTATTTAATGATGTAGCTTCCACAGCTTCCTGGGGCAGCAAATTCCACAGACCTACTACCCTCTGAGTGAAGAAGTTTCTCCTCATCTCAGTTTTGAAAGAGCAGCCCCTTATTCTAAGATTATGCCCCCTAGTTCTAGTTTCACCCATCCTTGGGAACATCCTTACCGCATCCACCCGATTAAGCCCCTTCACAATCTTATATGTTTCAAAAAGATCGCCTCTCATTCTTCTGAACTCCAATGAGTAGAGTCCCAATCTACTCAACCTCTCCTCATATAAAAGAAACATAAGAAATAGGAGTAGGAGTAGACCATAAGGCTCCTCAAACCTGCTCAGCCATTCATTAACCATAGAAACCATAGAAAAGATACAGCACAGAAGGGGGGCCATTCGGCCCACCATGTCCGCGCGGTTCGAAGAACAATCAGGTGCCCATTCTAATCCCACCTTCCAGCACCCAGTCCAAAGCCCTGCAGCTTACAGCACTTTAGGAGCAGGTCCAGGTACCTTTTAAAAGAGTTGAGGGTCCCTGCCTCTACCACCAATTCAGGCAGCGAATTCCATACACCCACCACCCTCTGGGTAGAAAAGTTTTTCCTCACGTCCCCTCTAATCCTTCCACCAATCAGCTTAAATCTATGTCCTCTAGTTCTTGAACTCTCCGCTAGGGGAAACAGGTTCTTCCTGTCTACTCTCTCTGGGTCCCACATAATTTTGTACACCTCAATCAAGTCATCCCTCAGCCTCCTCTGCTCCAAGGAAAACAACCCTAGCCTATCCAATCTCTCCTCGTAGCTGCAATTTTCAAGCCCTGGCAACATTCTTGTAAATCTTCTCTGCACTCTCTCCAGAGCAATTACGTCCTTCCTGTAATGTGGTGACCAGAACTGCATACAATACTCCAGCTGTGGCCTTACCAGCGTTTTATACAGTTCCATCATTACATCCCTGCTTTTGTATTCTATACCTCGGCTAATAACGGACAACATTCCGTATGCCTTCTTCACAACCTTATCTACCTGTACTGCCATCTTCAGGGACCTGTGCACATGCACGCCAAGGTCTCTCACTTCCTCTACCTCTCTCAATATATTCCCGTTTACTGCGTATTCCCTTTTACTGTTTGCCCTCCCTAAGTGCATTACCTCACACTTCTCTAGGTTGAACTCCATTTGCCACTTATCCGCCCACTCCACCAACCCAAAGATATCTTAGAATCATAGAAGTTTACAACATGGAAACAGGCCCTTCGGCCCAACATGTCCATGTCGCCCAGTTTATACCACTAAGCTAGTCCCAATTGCCTGCACTTGGCCCATATCCCTCTATACCCATCTTACCCATGTAACTGTCCAAATGCTTTTTAAAAGACAAAATTGTACCCGCCTCTACTACTGCCTCCGGCAGCTCGTTCCAGACACTCACCACCCTTTGAGTGAAAAAATTGTCCCTCTGGACCCTTTTGTATCTCTCCCCTCTCACCTTAAATCTATGTCCCCTCGTTATAGACTCCCCTACCTTTGGGAAAATATTTTGACTATCTACCTTATCTATGCCCCTCATTATTTTTTTTTCTTCTTGGAGTCTACAGCTATCCTCTTCACTATCAACTATATGGCCAATTTTTGTGCCGTCTGCAAATTTGCCAATCATGCCCCCGACATTCAAGGACAAATCATTAATATATACCACAAACAGCAAGGGACCCAACACTGAGCCCTGTGGCACACCACTGGAAACGAATTTCCATTCGCAAAGACATCCATCAACTTTTACCCTTTGTTTCCTGTTACTGAGCCAATTTTGGATCCAATTCACCATATTTCCCTGTATCCCATGGGCTTTTACCTTTCTGACCAGTCTGCCATGTGGGACCTTGTCAAATGCCTTACTAAAATCTATGTAGACAACATCCACTGCACTACCCTAATCAATCCTCCTTGTCACTTCCTCAAAGAATTCAATTAGATTTGTAAGGCATGACCTTCCCTGAACAAATCCATGCTGACTATTCCTGATTAAACCATGCCTTTCCAAGTGACAATTTATCCTATCTCTCAGTATTGATTCTAATAGTTTGCCCACCACCGAGGTAAGACTGACCGGCCTATAATTGTTCGGCCTTTCCCTCGTACCCTTTTTAAACAATGGTACTATGTTTGCAGTCTTCCAGTCCTCCGGTACCTCCCCTGTATCTAGTGAGGATTGGAAAATGATCCTCAGAGCATCCGCTATTTCTTCCCTGGGAAACAATCCATCCGGCCCTGGTGACTTATCAACTTTCATAGATTCCAGTCCCTCTAGTACTTCCTCTCTCGTTATGTTTGTCTTATCCAATATTTCACATCTCTCCTCTTTAACTACCACGCCTGGATTATCCCTTTCCTTTGTGAATACGGAAACAAAATATTCATTTAAAACCCTACCCACATCTTCTGCTTCTACACACAAGTTACCCTTACCATCCCTGATAGGTCCCACCTTTTCCTTAGCTATCCTCTTGTTCTTAATGTACTGATAAAACATCTTTGGGTTTTCTTTAATCTTACTAGCTAATACTATTTCATGCCCTCTCTTTGCCTTCCTTATTTCCTTTTTTACGTCATCCCTGTACTTTCTATACTTCTCTAGGCTTTCTGCAGTATTTCGTTTTCTGTGACAGTCATAAGCTTTCTTTTTCTGCTTTATTTTGCCCCGTATACTTCTAGACAACCAGGGGACTCTAAATTTGGCAGTGCCACCCTTTTTCTTTTGTACCTGTAGAATTGCACTTTTTAGTGCCTCCCACTGGCTTGTCACTGATTTCTCCTCAAGTAGTTCTGTCCAGTCTACTTCTGCCAAATCATCTCTTAGTTCTGTAAAATTTGCCTTCCCCCAATTTAAAATGTTTACTCCTGATTTAATTCTGTCCTTTTCCATAATAATGCTAAAACTAACTGAATTGTGATCACTAGCCCCAATATGGTCACCCACTGTCACTTCACCTACTTGCCCACCTTCATTTCCCAGGACTAAATCTAGAATTGCATCCCCCCTTGTTGGGCTTGTCACGTACTGGCTAAAAAAGTTCTCCTGGACACCGATCAAGAATTTTGTGCCCTCTGTGCCCCTCGCACTGTTTGAATCCCAGTTGAAGTCCCCTACTATTATTGCCCTCTTATTTTTGCACTCAGAAATTTGCCTACATATTTGTTCTTCTATCTCCCTTTCGCTATTCGAGGGTTTATAGTACAGTCCTAGTAGTGTGACTGCCCCTTTTTTATTTCTTAGCTCAACCCATATGGCCTCGATTGATGATCCATTTAGCACATCATCCCTTCTCACAACTGTAATTGATTCTTTAACCAATAATGCTACCCCCTCCTTTTTTATCACCCACTCTATCCTGCCTGAAAACTCTATATCCATGGATATTGAGCTGCCAATTATCCCCCTTTTTAAGCCAAGTTTCCATTATAGCAATGAGATCATGCTGCCATGCGTCTATCTGTGCCTTTAGCTCATCTGCTTTGTTTGTATGATGTGGAGATGCCGGTGATGGACTTGTTTGTAATACTCCTTGCATTGAAGTATATACCCTTTAACCCCGTCAAATTCCTGTGCTGAACACTATTTAACCTTTGCTTCTTTTGCCTTTGAGTCGCTAACTACGTCATTAACTGCTTTTCTACTTCCCGTTTCCTGAATTTGTCCTATCTGTTCCTGCCCTTTGGTTCCCAACCCCCTGCCATACTAGTTTAAACCCTCCCCAACAGAACTAGTAGATGCCCTCGCAAGAATATTGATCCCGGTTCTGCTTGGGTGCAACTCGTCCAGCTTGTACAGGTCCCGCCTTTCCCAGAATCGGTCCCAATGCCTCAGGAATTTAAACCCCTCCCTCCTACACCATCTCTCAAGCCACGCATTCATCTGGTCTATTCTCCTATTTCTGCTCTCGCTAGCACGTGGCACTGGGAGCAATCCTGAGATTACTACCTTAGAGGTCCTGCTTTTTAATTTAGGCTGATCTTCGACCTCAACTCCACTTTCCCGCCTGATCCCCATATCCCTTAGAATCCAAAAATCTATCGATCGCCATCTTGAATATACTCAACAACTGAGTATCCACAGCCCTCTGGGGTAGAGAATTCCAAATATTCACGACCCTTTGAGTGAAGAAATTCCTCCTCATCTCAGAGCTAAATGTCTGACCCCTTATCCTGAAACTATGCCCCCTAGTTCTAGATGCTCCAGCCAAGGGAAACATCCTCTCAGCATCTACCTTGTCAAGCCCTCTCAGAATCTTATATGTTTCAATGAGATCACCTCTCATTCTTCGAAATTCCACAGAATATAGGCCCATTCTACTCAATCTTTCCTTATAGGACAACCCTCTCATCCCAGGAATCAATCTAGTGAACCTTTGTTGCACCGCCTTCCTTAGGTAAGGAGATCAAAACTATACACAGTACTCCAAGTGTGGTCTCACCAAAGCCCTGTACAGTTGCAGCAAGACTTCCTTACTCTTGTACTCTAACTCCCTTTCAATAGAGGCGAACATACCATTTGCCTTCCTAATTGCTTGCTGTACCTGCATGTTAATGTTCTGTGTTTCGTGTGCAAGGACACCCAAATCTCTCTGAACACCAACATTTAATAGTTTCTCAGCATTTAAAAAATATTCAGTTTTTCTATTTTTCCTACCAAAGTGAATAGCCTCACTTTCCCCACATTATACTCCATCTGCCACCTTCTTGTCCACTCACTTAACTTGTCAATATCCCTTTGCAGACTCTTTGCGTCCTCCTCACAGCTTACTTTATCACCTAGCTTTGTATCATCAGCAAACTTGGATATATTACACTCGGCCCCTTCATCTAAGTCATTAATATAGATTGTAAATAGCTGAAGCCCAAGCACCGATCCCTGCGGCACCCCACTAGTTACAGCCTGCCAACCTGAAAATGACCTGTTTACCCCTACTCTCTGTTTTCTGTCCATTAACCAATCCTCTATCCATGCTAATAAATTACCCCCAACCCCAAGAGCCCTTATCTTGTATAACAACTTTTCGTGTGGCACCTTATCGAATGCCTTTTGAAAATCCAAATATACTACATCCACTGGTTCCCCCATATCTACCCTGCTAGTTACATCCTCAAAAAACTCTAATAGATTTGTCAAACACAATTTCCCTTTCATAAAACTGTGGTGACTCTGCTTAATCATATTATGATTTGCTAAGTGCCCTGTTACTACGTCCTTAATAATAGATTTTGGCAATTTTCCTCCTACTGATGTCAGGACATAAAAATTAATTGAGAAATTTGAGCTTTTAGAAAATACTACACTTGAGGGATGCATTAAAGTCAGCTAGAAAATGACAGTCCGCCATGAGTTTTACAATAGAGATGCTTTTGATGGCTTTGAAAGTGCAATAGAAATCTTTTAAAAAGCTCAGAATTAAAACAAAAAATGTTGACTTTATTCATTCTCCCATCTTAGTATTTGCTTATATAGCAGTAATAATCATAACTACTTTGTATTATTTTGCTAATGGTTAGGATAATTAATGTCTTTAGTTGTCAGAAATTTTCACATTTGTTCTATCCTTACTAAGGTAATGGAATGTAACTTCGTTTCAGATCGAGTCCTTCACTTTCCCTTGCAGGAAACAAAAGAACCAAACCAAGAGAGCCTGTATCCCATAACAACTGGGAGTGTAAGAGCAATAAATCTTTATATTACACTGATCTGTATAAGGGAGCACTGTTCATGCAGGTTATTCAAAATTTAATCAAAAAGCCTTAGTGTTGTGAAGAAAGGGGCATTAACATTTTAGATTTAGAAGCTGGATCCAAGATTAAAGGGCGATACTTCAAAATGGACACACTGAAACAGCACAGCCCAAAAACTGTTCAAATTCCAAAGGAATGATGCATAGTCCCAAGGACTTTAAGCTGGAAAGAAAACAACAGAGACACAAGATGGATAGAATAGAAGGAAGGAGGCTTAGAAAACAGAGGAAGACAGGGAAAAACAAGTCCTATATATATCTATCTATCAGTCACTGCACAGACACAGGCTATTCCAATTAAGAACAAATTTGCATGTGAGATTTTCTTTGCACATATAATGGGGTAAATTTTAACAATGAGGCGGGATCCCAGTGGGGGTCAATAAGCATGTGCAAAACCGGGAAAATTTTTTTGTGCGTGTTCTCGAGCGATCGCAACTGAATTGAAAACATTTAATTCTACTTCTGGGTTCCACGTCTCCAAGCTGCGCAGTGGGTGTACTGCACATTCCCATGGCGCAATTTAAAGCCCACTATTTAAAGGGCCAATGCAATATTTTTGAAGGAGAAAAGAGTGAAAAGCAGAATGGAAGGACGTAGAGGAAAAGCAGCACCCAGGTTCTTGGACGCCTCCCTTGAGATATTACTGGCTGCTGTAAGAAGCAGGAGGGGGTTGTTATAACCAGGCGACAGGAGGAAAAAAACTGCTTCTGCCACCAAGAAGGTGTGCTGGAGGTGACAGAATAGGTCAACAGCAGGAGCACGGTGCCCAGGTCCTGGGTGCAGTGCAGGAAACAATTTAATGACCTAACCAGGTAAGGAAAAGTGAGTACAGTTACTGATTCATCTACATCCTGTGATGCACATCACCCACGCCCCACTCGCTCTGTCTTGTCAAGCCTACTCGATCACGTCACTCCTCACCCCTACTTAAGTCTCATTATCAACTTACCTTCACTTTCTGTGTACTTCCTCTCCTCCCCATTTGTGAACCCACCACTCAACCCAATCCTGAAGCAACGTCATGAATCTGTCTGATAGTCACCCTTTTATGCATCATTTTCATGGGCAGCCTCACCCAGAGCAATGCATCCATCGGATGAACCTGTCACCCTCACTCACTCACACGTTTGTTCTTTCTCCCCTTGTAGGAGACGAGAGCGCAAAATGCACGGGAGAAGAGTAGGACTTGAGGGGAGCCACCACAAATAGTGGCCCTGACAGAGGCGGAGGAGGAGGTGTTGGAACTAAGCCGGATGCAGGAATGCCTGGCTGTCGGAGATGGAGAGACTGGCACCCCGCAAACATCTGGTAACAGAACTTTAACATCCCTCACACACAACATGAATCGATGTCATCAATGATTGACTTCTTGCACACCTCAGGATGCTCATCGCAACATTACTTCTGCGATGATTCTTAATATTACTGTATGTTCTCTTCCAGGGCCTTCAAGGAGTGCTGAAAAGGCACACGACGAGGGCGATTCCTCAGAGGAGCTCCCTGCCTCTGAGGAAGCACTGTCACATTATAGCGAGCCATGCACCAGTGCAGATACTCACACATCGGTAGGTACTATTAAAGAGTGAGTCACCACACACAAGTGAGCACGAGCAGACACTAGTGGCAGGGACAGCTGTGGAGAGTCCGCGTCAGTGGGCGCA
Organism: Heptranchias perlo; assembly: GCF_035084215.1. Taxonomy (NCBI): domain Eukaryota; kingdom Metazoa; phylum Chordata; class Chondrichthyes; order Hexanchiformes; family Hexanchidae; genus Heptranchias; species Heptranchias perlo. The sequence continues at coordinate 7,870,321 of NC_090328.1, forward strand.
CTCCTCTCCGAGCTTTGCTCAGCTGGACACAGATACTGAACCCCGGGGGCCATCCTTGATAAGGAGAATGATCGTGGTATAGACGCACCTTTGCGATATATTGGAAGACTTGCCACGCTCAGTCTCCACATTAGCGGAGAGGATGGAGGAGTCCACTTGCAGCATTAGTGGACTGGTGACGCGGGTAAGTGCAGGAATGTCTGCAATGGGGAGAATGGCCATCCATGGCACTTCAAGCACGGCTCACAAATGAGTCCATTCAGACCCTGACAACGGCTGTGTGGACTCAGGGGGAACAACATTAAACAGGCAGACAGATACATTAGCAGTGGCCTTACAAGGCATCACACGTGACCTCCAAGCTATTGTCCAGCAGAGTGGTAGGAGTGATATGGCCCTGGCCCAGGAGAGGGATGATGGCGAAAGGGGACATGGAAATGGGGACTCCACTCAAAGTGCTCACACGTCTCACCCGTTGCCCCCCACCTCAACCGGTACCTGCAATGCTGCCTCCTCTTCAGATGGCCGAGTCTGCCCCTGCACAGGTGCAGGTGGAGCAGTCTTTGGCAGGGCCCTCACCAGAGGGTGTAGGCCCAGAGCATCTCAGCAGTCAGGGCAGGGACCTGAGCAACCTGCCACTACCTCTGCTGAAGCCACAAGGGATACACTCCGTCGAAATAGGAGGAAGAGGAAGGCGAAGGTTTTGTGATCACCAAGGGTATGCACAAGGGTGTCTGACGCAATGTCATGTTTTTCATTTATGATTGTTTTTTCTTACCTACACATTAAATGTTGTAATTTTCACCATCGCTGCCACAACTTGACCATTCTTGAGTTCCTTTCGTGAAAGCGCCCTTGCATGTCCCTCATCACGAATGGCGAGACTCAATGCCACCCATTGGACAAGTGTATGTGTGGTTGTAGGACTGTTTTGTGCAAACGGAGGGGGGTGGGGGGATGGTCATTCCAGGTGGTCTGAGTGCTTCACTATCTTTACTTTGCAGATCTCCTTATGAGAATCTATCAAATATGAGTGACTCCCTGGCATCATGAGCAGCCAGGTGTGCCGCTGCTCTGCCAATGGGTTGTCTATCGTCTTCCTCCTCCTCCTCGTCCTCTTCAATGTTGATGGCAGTTGCTGATGCTTCATGAGTGCATGGGACCTCATTCACCTGTAACACTCTCGGTTGAGCGATGTTGTGCAGGATGCAACACACGACTATTATTCTACACACCCTTGCCGGTGAGTACTGAAGGACTCTCCCAGATCGATCCGGGCACCTGAAGCGCATCTTGAGCATTCCTATGGCTTGTTCAATGATAGACCTGGTGGTGATGTGACTGTCGTTGTACCGCTGCTGTGCCTCCCTGTTGGGGTTTCTCAGAGGAGTCATGAGCCACGTCTGCAGGGGGTATCCCTTGTCTCCAAGGAGCCAGCCCTCAAGTCTGTTTTGTGCGTGGAAGAGAGCGGGATGTTGGATTCGCGCAAAATGAAGGAATCATGGCAGCTGCCAGGGAATTTGGCACACACTGCGGAAACCTCTTCCGATGGTCGCAAACCAGCTGCGCATTGATGGATTGATATCCCTTTCGGTGGATGCTACAGCGCTAGGCACGGTGAAATCAGCCAAGATTCCTGCAGCTGATCGTTATCTGGAGACCTGGTTCTGGTATAACATTCTTTATGTGTGAGACTATACAGTGTGTGTAAGCAGGCCATCTCAGCATGGAGGGCTTCACAGATGAGCCCAACGATGTTCTCACTTGATGTCCACACAGCAATTTTGCAGCAGAGGTCCCCAGATAACGATCAGGTGCAGGAATCTTGGCTGATTTCACCGTGCCTAGCTCTGTAGCATTAAGGCCAATTGTTATATTCCAGTTGAGATCAACTAACTCGCCACAGACTGGGATTGAATTTGGGATCTTCTGGTATAGATGGCTTATTGTGATCCACTAGGCCATTGGGAGAGCTTTTTTTTATTATAGAAGCAGAGGAGCTCAAATCATTTTCAACATGATGGCATCTCTTAGAAAGGGCATAATTAGGTGCTTCAACTCAATTTACATCAGCATCCTCTGTGTCTGTTTGCAATAACATAGTTGTAAAATCTTGCTAAAAAAAGTCACAATAAGAATAAAACCGGACGGACCACCCGGCATCGGACCACTAGGCACCGGACATGACAAAGGCAAACCAAGCCCAGTCGACCCTGCAAAGTCCTCCTCATTAACATCTGGGGACTTGTGCCAAAATTGGGAGAGCTGTCCCACAACTAGTCAAGCAACAGCCTGACATAGCCATACTCACAGAATCATACCTTTCAGCCAATGTCACAGACTCTTCCATCACCATCCCTGGGTATGTCCTGTCCCATCGGCAGGACAGACCCACCAGAGGTGGCGGTACAGTGATATACAGTCAGGAGGGAGTGGACCTGGGAGTCCTCAACATTGACTCTGGACCCCATGAAATCTCATGGCATCAGGTCAAACATGGGCAAGGAAACCTCCTGCTGATTACCACCTACCGCCCTCCCTCAGCTGATGAATCAGTCCTCCTCCATGTAGAATACCACTTGGAGGAAGCATTGAGGGTAGCAAGAGCACAGAATGTACTCTGGGTGGGGGACTTCAATGTCCATCACCAAGAGTGGCTTGGTAGCACCACTACTGACCGAGCTGGCCGAGTCCTAAAGGACATAGCTGCTAGACTGGGCCTGCGGCAGGTGGTGAGCGAACCAACACGAGGGAAAAACTTACTTGACCTCGTCCTCACCAATCTACCTGTCGCAAATGCATCTATCCATGACAGTATTAGTAGGAGCGACCATCGCACAGTCCTCGTGGAGACGAAGACGCGTCTTCGCACTGAGGACACCATCTAAAGTGTTTTGTGGCATTACCATAAGAACATAAGAAATAGGAGCAGGAGTAGGCCAATCGGCCCCTCGAGCCTGCTCCGCCATTCAATAAAATCATGGCTAAATGGGATAGATTCAGAACAGATCTAGCAGCTCAAAACTGGGCATCCATGAGGCGCTGTGGGCCATCAGCAGCAGCAGAATTGCATCCAGCACAATCTGTAACCTCATAGCCCGGCATATTCCTCACCGTACCATTATCAACAAGCCAGGGGATCAACCCTGGTTCAATGAGGAGTGTAGAAGAGCATGCCAGGAGCAGCACCAGATGTACCTAAAAATGAGGTGCCAATCTGGTGAAGCGACAACTCAGGACTGCATGCATGCTAAACAGCGGAAGCAACATGCTATAGACAGAGCTAAGCGATTCCACAACCAACGGATTAGATCAAAGCTCTGCAGTCCTGCCACATCCAGTCGTGAATGGTGGTGGACAATTAAACAACTAACGGGAGGAGGAGGCTCTGTAAACATCCTCATCCTCAACGATGGCGGAGTCCAGAACGTGAGTGCAAAAGACAAGGCTGAAGCGTTTGCAACCATCTTCAGCCAGAAGTGCCAAGTGGATGATCCATCTCGGCCTCCTCCCGATATCCCCACCATCACAGAAGCCAGTCTTCAGCCAATTCGATTCACTCCACGTGATATCAAGAAATGGCTGAGTGCACTGGATACAGCAAAGGCTATGGGCCCCAACAACACCCCAGCTGCAGTGCTGAAAACTTGTGCTCCAGAACTAGCTGCACCTCTAGCCAAGCTGTTCCAGTACAGCTACAACACTGGCATCTAACCAACAATGTGGAAAATTGCCCAGGTATGTCCTGTCCACAAAAAGCAGGACAAATCCATTCCGGCCAATTACCGTCCCATCTGTCTACTTTCAATCATCAGCAACGTGATGAAAGGTGTCATCAACAGTGATATCAAGCGGCACTTACTCACCAATAACCTGCTCACCGATGCTCAGTTTGGGTTCCGACAGGACCACTCGGCTCCAGACCTCATTACAGCCTTGGTCCAAACATGGACAAAAGAGCTGAATTCCAGAGGTGAGGTGAGAGTGACTGCCCTTGACATCAAGGCAGCATTTGACCGAGGGTGTCACCAAGGAGCCCTAGTAAAATTGAAGTCAATGGGAATCAGGGGGAAAACTCTCCAGTGGCTGGAGTCATACCTAGCACAAAGGAAGATGGTAGTGGTTGTTGGAGGCCAATCATCTCAGCCCCAGGACATTGCTGCAGGAGTTCCTCAAGGCAGTGTCCTTGGCCCAACCATCTTCAGCTGCTTCATCAATGACCTTCCCTCCATCATAAGGTCAGAAATGGGGATGTTCGCTGATGATTGCACAGTGTTCAGTTCCATTCGCAACCCCTCAGATAATGAAGCAGCCCGAGCCCGCATGCAGCAAGACCTGGACAACATCCAGGCTTGGGCTCGTAAGTGGCAAGTAACATTCGTGCCAGACAAGTGCCAGGCAATGACCATCTCCAACAAGAGAGAGTCTAACCACCTCCCCTTGACATTCAACGGAATTACCATCGCCGAATCCCATCAACATCCTGGGGGTCACCATTGACCAGAAACTTAACTGGACCAGCCATATAAATACTGTGGCTACAAGAGCAGGTCGGAGACTGGGTATTCTGCGGCGAGTGACTCACCTCCTGACTCCACAAAGTCTTTCCACCATCTACAAGGCACAAGTCAGGAGTGTGATGGAATACTCTCCACTTGCCTGGATGAGTGCAGCTCCAACAACACTCAAGAAGCTCGACACCATCCAGGACAAAGCAGCCCGCTTGATTGGCACCCCATCCACCACCCTAAACATTCACTCCCTTCACCACCGGCACATAGTGGCTGCAGTGTGTACCATCCACAGGATGCACTGCAGCAACTCGCCAAGGCTTCTTCGACATCACCTCCCGAACCCGCGACCTCTACCACCTAGAAGGACAAGAGCAGCAGGTACATGGGAACAACACCACCTGCACGTTCCCCTCCAAGTCACACACCATCCCGACTTGGAAATATATCGCCATTCCTTCATCGTCGCTGGGTCAAAATCCTGGAACTCCCTTCCCAACAGCACTGTGGGAGAACCTTCACCACACGGACTGCAGCGGTTCAAGAAGGCGGCTCACCACCACCTTCTCAAGGGCAATTAGGGCTGGGCAATAAATGCCGGCCTCGCCAGCGACGCCCACATCCCATGAACGAATAATTTTTAAAAAATTTACCAAATACTTTTTCATGAAGAAAGTGTCCCATTAAAATCAGATCTTGGCTGAAGATTTTCTCTGGCACATTTACATTGATATTTTTGGAGGCACACCCAAATGTGTAATGTTTTCAATAACCTTCCACCAGCTGTGACATGGTGTTAAAGAATGGAAACTGTTGGAGCTCGTACCTGTCTAGCAGGACATGCGTGCATTCTACTATCCAGTAAAAAGGTCCATGCAGTTATAGTGCTGTCAGCCAGCCAGCTCAGCAGTAACTCCAGCTGAAGAGAAAATGACTTAATTTTATTGTGAGGGTCTACTCAGTGCACCCTATATACAATAGATCAATAGGAATAAAAACAAGTTTTAAGAGTGAAGTACTGTCTAACATTATGAACTACGTACACCAAAACTGGGTTTTGGTAACACTTGTGCAGATTTGAACATGGGTAGAAATTCACTTCCAATAGAACTGCATATGTCATTAAATAGATATGGATTAGGAAGGCTTTTTGGCACATCTTAGTTTATCTATAAAACCCTGCAATCCCCCCATCACATCATTTCAGCGTCTCTTAAGATTCCACTACTCTACCCAGAAGTCCATTGCATGTGTTGATCAATCCCTGCATGAAGAACTTCCTGACATTAATCCTTAATTTACCTTTTGCCATCATATATTATAATCTGATTTTGTCCATGATTTTAAAAGCTTGATCATCTTTCAGCATACATGGCAATTCTTGTTCTTGCGAGAATTCCCACCTATTGGTAGACAGAGTCCACAATCCCTGCCATTAGCAGCTGGGCTTAGGGAGGAACGGAATGAGGGGAAGAGGGGCTTGGTCCATGCTGATTTTTGTTAGCAAATCCAAAATGCTATCAGTGTGAAGCGCTGGCAGTTGGCATGTATGTGTTATCGGCATCACTGAAGTGGCCTAGTAGGAAGGAAAGCCCACTCAAGGATCTCCATCTTGGTGTTGGAAATAAAATTGACATATTTAAAAATACCATAAATAAGACCAATATTTTCTTGTATAAAATGTGGTATTACTTTGAACAAAAAGGGTGCTTCCATGATCCATGAGCTGTGCTCAACAGGAAAATTAGTCCAAATACAAAATAGAAGATTTATCTTTAGACTAAATGATGAATACACTCAATATGTTAGTAGTTATTGAGCAGTATGTAGCATGTTGTACAGTCAACTAACGGCTATGCCTCCTTTCCAAAACAGGATTTTTGTTACCCCAGGAAAATCAGACCAAGGCACCAGATATATGCTTCTCATGTTTACATATCCAACACTGAAAAGCCCATTGGAAGATTATTTACATTGCAATTGGTTACCCAGTGACAGACTGGCTTAGTTACAAGACTAATGCCTTCTTTAGCAGTTGGGGTCAAATTCCACACCTGCAGTTATGTCACTATGAAGGAAATGGTGGGTGTTATCTTTTGCAGGGCTGGAGAAATTCTGTTTTCTTTTGAAAAAAAAGAGCAATGTACACACATCATATTCAACAGGCATTAGGTTTGTTATCAGGCCAAGTAGGCCATTCACTCTCTTTAACACATTCCAGCTGTCACAAGAAATGCCAAACAGTCTCCTGCTAAACTTACTTTTGATGCTCAACTCACTTTTGTAAAGCCAATAAAATAAACATGGTAGATTATATTTGCAATAGATAGTACTGTGCCATCAACTTTTGATTAAATATTTGGGGAAACAACTTTGGATTTGTACCCAAATTAGAGTCAGACAATGAGATCACTGTGCGACTGGATTGCTATACTACCATCACTTTTGGACAAATAGTATTCAACTCACTTCAGGAAATGTATAGTAAAACTGCTGATGTTATAGTTCAGGCTTTTCTCCAATATTTTTGTCTAGGGTTCATAATTAAAGGTAGTTTCCATAATCAGACCAAATCTCATATGAACCAAAAGCATACCCGTGAACATGCTGTGCATGGGTTAGCATGCCCATATCTAACAATTAATCCCTCATCATTATCACTGGAGAATGCATGTGACTCCTACCATGTTCTCCTGTCTTTCTAAAAAGGACAGAAATAACATGTTGTCACACCAATGCTTACAGGCTAAATCTATTTGTTAGATCATAGAATCATGGAAAGGTCACAGCATGGAAGGAGGCCATTCAGCCCATCGAGTCCGCGCCGGGTCTATGCAAGAGCAATCCAGCTAGTCCCACTCCCCCGCCCTATTCCCGTAGCCCTGCACATTTTTTACTTTCAAGTACTTATCCAGTTCCTTTTGAAAGCCATGATTGAATCTGCCTCCACCACCCCTTAGGCAGTGCATTCCAGATGCTAACCACTCGCTGTGTAAAAAAGCTTTTCCTCATGTCACCTTTGGTTCTTTTACCAATCACCTTAAATCTATGCCCTCTGGTTCTTGATCCTTCCACCAATGGGAACAGTTTCTCTCTATCTACTCTGTCTAGACTCTCCATGATTTTGAAAACCTCTATCAAATCTCCTCGCAACCATCTCTGTTCCAAGGAGAACAACCCCAGCTTCTCCAGTCTATCCACGTAATTAAAGTCCCTCATCCCTGGAATCACTCTAGTAAATCTCTTCTGCACCCTCTAAGGCCTTCACATCTTTCCTAAAGTGCCATGCCCAGAACTGGACACCATACTCCAGTTGTGGCCAAATCAGTGTTTTATAAAGGTTCATCATGACTTCCTTACTTTTGTACTCTGTGCCTCTATTTATAAAGCCCAGGATCCCGTATGCCTTTTTAACCGCTTTCACAACCTGCTCTACCAACTTTGTGCACATATACCCCAAGACCTCTCTCTGTTCCTGTATCCCTTTTAGAGTTGTGCCCTCTAGTTTATATTGCCTCTCCTCGTTCTTCCTATCAAAATGTATCACTTTGCATTTTCTGTGTTAAATTTCAACTGCCGCGTGTCCGCCCACATAGCCTGTCGATATCCTCTTGAAGTCTATCACTATCCTCCTCACTGCTCACTATCCTTCCAAGTTTTGTGTTATCTGCAAATTTTGAAATTCTGTCCTGTGCACCCAAGTCCAAGTCATTAATATATATCAAGAAAAGCAGTGGTCCCAGCACTGACCCCTGGGGAACGCCACTGTATACCTCCCTCCAGTCCAAAAAACAACCATTCACTACTAATCTCTGTTTCCTGTCCCTTAGTCAATTCTGTATCCATGTTGCTACTGCTCCCTTTATTCCTTGGGCCGTAATCTTGATGACAAGCCTACCATGCAGTTCTTTATCAAATGCCTTTTGAAAGTCCATATACACCACATCAACTGCATTGCCCTCATCTACCCTTTCTGTTACCTCATCAAAAAACTCTATCAGGTTAGTTAAACACGATTTGCTTTTAACAAATCCATGCTGGCTTTCCCTAATCAATCCACACTCGTCCAAGTGACTGTTAGTTCTGTCCCAGATTATCGTTTCTAAAAGTTTCCCCACCACCGAGGTTAAACTGACTGGCCTATAGTTGCTGGGTTTATCCTTACACCCTTTTTTGAACAAGGGTGTAACATTTGCAGTTCTCCAGTCCTTTGGCACCACCCCTGTATCTAAGGATGTATGGAAGATTATGGCCAGTACCTCCGCAATTTCCACCCTTACTTCCCTCAGCATCCTAGGATGCATTCAATCCGGACCGGGTGACTTATCTACTTTAAATACAGCTAACCATTCTAGTACCTCTTCTTTATTAATTTTTAGCCCATCCAGTATCTCAACTATATCTTCCTTTACTGAGACTCTGGCAGCATCTTCTTCCTTGGTAAAGAAAGATGCAAAGTCTCATTTAGACCAGGCCCTCTGCCTCCATGAGTAGATCTCCTTTATGGTCTCTAATCGGCCCCACTCCTCCTCTTACTACCTGTTTACTATTTATATGCCTGTAAAAGACTTTTGGATTCCCTTTTATGTTGACCGCCAGTCTATTCTCATACTCTCTCTTTGCTCCTCTTATTTCCTTTTTCACTTCCCCTCTGAACTTCCTATATTCTGCCTGGTTCTCACTTGTGTTATCAACCTGACATCTGTCATACAGCCCTTTTTTCCACTTCATCTTACTCTCTATCTCTTTTGTCATCCAGAGAGCTCTGGCTTTAGTTGCCATACCTTTCTCCCTCGTGCGAATGTACCTAGACTGTACCTGAACCATCTTCACTTTAAAGGCCGCCCACTGTTCTATTGCAGTTTTGCCTGCCAATCTTTGATTCCAATTTAACTGGGCCAGATCTGTTCTCATCCCACTGAAATTGGCCCTCCTCCAATTGAGTATTTTTACTTTAGAGTGGTCTGTGTCCTTTTCCATAGCTATTTATTTACAGGTGTGATAATACCAATTATACACAGCACAACACTGAAACTGAGGAGATGCATCGTGAAACTAACCGCAGGGTATGACCCATAGCCATGGTGCTGACCCAAAGATAGTTAAAGTAAAAAAAAATCCTTAGTAGCTTTGTTACTGCAGTCAGTTAATTGCAGATTAATCAATTGCAGTAAGGAAACCTGGCACTTTAAAAGTCTCCAACACTGGGCTGTACCCAGCATTACTAAGGGTAGAAATATGAGAATAATTTTGCATTTGAGGGCAGGCATATTAACATTCAAGGCACAATGTTGTGTGCAGAGAACATGAATGCTACTTCAACCAAGGAGTTTGGACCTTTAATAGAACTAAACATTACAGCACCATACCAGTTCTTATTCAGTTTAAAGGCCTTATTATTGATTTTAATATTTCAGAACTTAACTATAGCTCCCATTTTTTCTCAGGCAGAAGGTGCTGGCAATGTGGGAGGTGAGTGGGTTGGTGCTAAGGGTGGGGACCCTCCTCCCCCCTCCGTCGGAACATTGTACAAATGGGGTGGTCTCTACCCTTAGCGTTGACAAATAATATGCTGCATTTCATTATAGTATTTCCTGGTAATTCCATTATATTTACATGAACATTTTTGTTAAATTCTATCAGTGGGTTGATTTGTTCCAGGTAAATAACTTCACGGTGCAAGTTTCTGTGAATAGAATTACAATATCATACTGTGGCCTGGAAATAATGCCAAAGTACTGGACTAAACATCATGGGCATGATTTTAGCTCGGAGCCAGGAATCCAGCGCACTGGTAGATATTTGCGTAGGGAACCAAGAAGCTAAATGAGTGCGTCGCAATGTGTGATTGTAACTCAACTGAAGGTTAGTATTTGTGCTTCCGGGTTTCCCATGCGCCAGGCAGCCAGATTGACAGGCTAGTTGCTTGTCGGGAGGGAAAGGAGCCATGAATCGGAGAGGGAGGAGAGAGGGAAAGAGAGATCGTGGGTTGTGGAAAAAATCGGAAGGGTGGGGGAACGTGACGACATCGGGTGGGCCTTGGAGAAGATTGGGGGGGGGGGGGGTCCACCATCGGTAGTGAGGGGAGGTCCAGCGTCGTGGGGGATCCAGCGTCGGGGGAGGGAGGCCAATTGCGGGGGTCCGATCACGCTAGGTGAGCTTGTTGGGCCTGCATGAAGCAGTCCTGCCCCACCTGGCAGTGCAATAAAGGCACTCATCTCATGGATCCGGCCCTTCCTGCCTGCTTTCATCTGATGTGAATCAGAAGGAATGGGAAACCCAAACAGGTAAGGTTAAATTTGTTTGACATTTCTAATACAGAAAAAATTAAGTTCCTCAACTATCACAATGAGGTACATTGCACTTTAAGTATCGGCCCGCCGACTTTAAGCGGGGACGGGACTTCTGGGTTTCTGTTGCGCGGGCGTGCGCATCCAAAGTGCGCCTGGTTTGAACCCGGAAGTGGGCGCGTTGGAGCTGGTATGTGGCCCCCCTCAAAAAATCAACTATTTTTACAGCCCACCCGCCCCCAACCCACCCATTCTTGAAGGTTAAAATTACCCCCATACATCTGCCTTGACTGAACTGCTGATGTTGATCTTTAGTGACTGCTACCTGGGTGGGTTAACCAAGAAAAAGCATAAATTCTAATAAATTCATTTGGGGAAAATTTCCCGAGAAAATGAAACAGTGAAGGAAGATGTGGGAGGTAAAACTTTCTTTTTAAATAGTTGATGAAACTTACATATTTTTGACGCAGTTATGAAACCAGTATGTTCTGCATAACAACTGAGGGAACTTTAATCTTTTGAGGAATGACGGATTCCTTGGACACTTATTTCCAAAACAAATGCTGTCATCTAACATCTGCAAGAATTTATCATACAATCTGTGGTGCCAGCAAGGAAAAAACTATGAAGGAAATTTAAACAATAACAGTGAATGTTGTTAATACCCCCTGGGCTAAACTTACGAAAGTTGGGGATAGCCGCTGCTTATGATTAAAATATTTTTCAAGTACATTAACTTACACTCACTGATCACCACAGTTTCTAAACGCGAGAGGGGTGATTTTAACCCTACGCACCCATCAGAAACCGGGTAAGTGGGCAGTTAAATTCCCCAGTTACTTACCCATGCTGAAGCTGCTGGGAATTGACAAGTTTCAATTTTACCTGCTCTGAGCATGCGTCAAAGACACACACCCAAAGCCGGCAGGGTCATTTTTTAGCATGTGCGTGGCGGATCCCTGACCTCATTGGGACATGACTGCAATTTTTACTAGGAGGCCTGAGTAGGAAATGGCAGTCAGTTTCCCGCCAGGCTAACCCAGTGCGGGACTGGATAGGGGGCAGAAGCAGCGCTTTCAGCCTCAAAAAGAGACACCAGAGTAGCATGGCACTACTTTGATTTTCCAGGCTTCCACTGGCACAGGCACCACCAACGCACTCTTGTAGGCATGGACTGCCTGCCCTGAGATGATCTCGTCCCTGTAATTTGAGACAGAGCCTGGGTCTTCCTCTATCGGCACACTTAGGTCCCGCTGCACTGCCCTCTTGCTGATGGAGCAGGGCCTCCTTGTATCTAAAAAGGATTCCCTCACAAAACGTTCTCTTTTTGAGACTGGAGGCTTAGTTTATCTGGTCATTCCTCATGGATCAACCCTCCAAGAATAGAAATTAGCATCATTGCTTTCCTCCGTAATGCCCTAAAGCTCCATTTATGTCGCATCCACCAGAATTCGTAACATCATGGAATCTTATAGCACAGGAGGAGGTCATTCGGCCCATCATGCTCTTTGAAGCAGCTGGCCAATTTTTAAAAATTTGTTCATGGGATGTGGGCGTCACTGGCAAGGCCAACATTTATTGCCCATCCCTAATTGCCCTTGAGAAGGTGGTGGTGAGCCGCCTTCTTGAACCGCTGCAATCTGTGTGGTGAAGGTTCTCCCACAGTGTTGTTAGGTAGGAAGTTCCAGGATTTTGACCCAGTGACGATGAAGAAACGGCGATATATTTCCAAGTCGGGATGGTGTATGACTTGGAGGGGGAACGTGCAGGTGGTGTTGTTCCAATGTGCCTGCTGCTCTTGTCCTTCTAGGTGGTAGAGATCGTGGGTTTGGGAGGTGCTATCGAAGAAGCCTTGGCGAGTTGCTGCAGTGCATCCTGTAGATGGTACACACTGCAGCCACTGTGCGCCGGTGGTGAAGGGAGTGAATGTTTAGGGTGGTGGATGGGGTGCAAATCAAGCGGATTGCTTTGTCCTGGATGTTGTCGCGCTTTGAATTCAATTGATTTGGCCTATTCTGTTTATTGCTGCTTCACATTGTTTAGCCATGGTGAGATAATACTAAACTGTGTGCTTACATCCAACTAGGCAGAAGAATGACTGCAGCCTTATTTATGGCAGCTTCTATAATCAAATTTTGTGAGGAAGCTGAAAGCTGGGAAACAGAACAATTTTCCATTGAAGATTACAACAACAACTTGCATTTATATAATACCTTTAATATAGTAAAACATCCCAAAGTGCTTCACAGGAGCATTATCAAACAAAGTTGACGCTGAGCCACATAAGAAGATATTAGGACAGGTGACCAAAAGCTTGGTCAGAGAGGTAGGTTTTAAGGAGGAGAGAGAGATAGAGGCGGAGAGATTTAGGGAGGAAATTCCAGCGCTTAGGGCCTAGGCAGCTGAAGGCACGGCCGCCAATGGTGGAGCGATTAAAATTGGGAATGCACAAGAGGCCAGAATTCGAAGAGCACAGAGATCTCGAAGGGTTGTAGGGCTAGAGGAGGTTACAGAGATAGGGAGGGGCGAGGCCATGAAGGGATTTGAAAACAAGGATGAGAATGTTAAAATTGAGGGGTTGTCGGATCGGGAGCCAATGAAGGTCAGCGAGCACAGGTGTGAAATGCATTACCAGGTCATATGCACAGCATGGCCAGACAGCGATCAAAATTTCCTCTGCACTAACCCAACGATGGGGTTAAATTTCTGCAGGGGTTCTCCCAATCATCCGCTGTAAAGTTTATGCGGTTTCTTTGGGGTTTCTGCTGATCTTCTCCTAAAGTTATGGCGGATGATCGGGAGAAACCCAACAGAAATTCAAACCCAAAGCACCTCAGCTTAGACTCAGTAAAGATACCCCTATTCTACCACTATGACATTTCCAGGTCCCACAGCAGCCATCCTTGGTCTTCTCCGAGTGATATATGTAACAAATTGGAGATGGTTCTGGTGCCGATTGCAAACTGGTTGAAACTGCAAAAGCAAGTAAGGAGAGGGGGAAGTTAATTCCATCAGATTTGGCTGGATTCAAACCCAAGTCCTAGCAATGTAATGACAGCATGCTAGTCCACTGCACCACTCAGTCTACTCCTATGGTAGGCTGTAGTGCCACAGTGATTGCTCGCTTGTAACAGAGTGAGATGTAGGGAATGAAGGGAAAGCAGTCAAAAGAAAGTCATTCAAGTGGAACAATGTGCCAACAAGATACTACACACACCAAGCTAGACAAAATCTGAAACTCATCTCAAATCAGGCTTGTAGAAACTGAGTAGTAAGGTAACCCTGAGCACTTGTTTTCCAACCTATTGATAGTAAAGTGAGTGGTCTTAACTAGGTCAGAAATGCATATCACATCCCACAAAATGTCTACTGGAGGGCTGCGGCCAGCAGAGCACCATGCTACATGTATTCTGGTCATGTTTTCAAATTCAATTCTTTTTGAAGGTGACCCACAAGGATGATGATTATCTTGCAAATGCAGCTGAACAAACCCCCATACCTGGTAAGCCAACTCACTAATGTTGTAAGAATCTTCTTTCTCACCCACAGAGTATAAGCTAATATAACTCTTACTGCTGGCTGCAAGAAGGTGCATTCCTTCACTATATGACTCAAATATTTCTGGAACTTATCCCTATCCAATTGGAATGACTGGTGGTTGGCCTCCGACTGAAACTGGGAAAATACCAAGTAGTCTAGAGCCCATTCCTGGAAGCTCGCTTAGGACAACCCCTCTCCCCTCTTCCCCACCCACCCCCATGCTTCTACTCCTGCCTGCAAATATCCAAACAATCTTCCAGGAGGAGAAGATAGACAATACAAGAATAAGAAATGAAGCCAGCAGCAGTGACCCACCCAAAACCAGGCAAAAATGATGCAAACCTGGATACTAGATAACTACAAGGAAGAAAGGATAGAAGGATATGTTGATAGGGTGAGATGAAGTAATGTGAGAGGAGGCACGAGTGGAACTGCATGATCCTATTGGGCCGAACGGCCTGTTTCTGTGCTGTAAAACTCTATGTAACTGTTATGTAAAACGATCAAGAACCCTTGCTCCCAGTGCATGCATAACCATGGCAAGAAACCTACTGAATCAATGTAATTCTCATGCAAGTACTGTGTAATCAAAATGCACAATGGTTTTAAAATATGTATGGGGATGTAAGCTCTTGAAAAAAGGTGAGAATAGCTGCAGTTGCAGGTTTACTCCCCTCTCTTGAAACAACTTCTACATCCAAGCTATCTCCCTCTATCAGGGGAGTAGGACAGTTTGACCTGCAGATATCTTCAAATTGAATGCTGTGTCTTGGATAACCGACCAGGAGTTAGAAACAATCTGTGAAGATACTCCTTCCTAATCAATTTCTCACAAGATCATATTTGTCATCATTACAGATATTTTAGTATTTAAAAAAAATATATATTTGTACTCAGCAAGGTTAGCCCACGTAAAATGAACACTTTCCCATTTCAGCCATCAGGTATCTGTATTGAGCACTCCTTGGCCAGGATTGTAATATACAAAGCAAAGCTTCCTGCAATTTACTTTATGCAAAAGGGTGAATTTTTCAATTTCCCACACCAGCCATTCTTATTGCCCAAGTAAGATTCCCAATTTAGTGCCGCACTGTGTCAAATTAGTGGTAGTTCTGTGCTCTGAGCCCATGAAAGCATCTAATCTTATTTCACATAGAAGACCTACAACTAGCAAGAGACCATCCTATTGCTGTGGGCTGGATTCAAACCAAAATCTGAGAAGTGGAAGGACAATGTGCTTAGGCAATGTTTTGATTTATTTTTGAACCCCAAATGGAGCATATCCCCTGACTCTATTTGGAGCCAACAAAGGGAAACAAATTATGCAATTTTTTTGTTTTGGCTGGGCTAATACATTTGCCATAGTAAATGCTTTATATACATTATATGTATTCCATTCATAGAATCATAGAATAATAAGCACAGGAGGAGGCCATTCAGCCCATTGTGCCTGTACCGGCTCTCTGAAAGAACTATTCAAATTAGTCCGATTCCCCTGCTCTTTCCCCATGGCCCTGTAAATTTCTTTCCTTCAAGTATTTATCCAATCCCCTTTGAAAGGTATTGAATCTGCTTCCACCACCTTTTCAAGCAGTGCATTTCAGATCATGACAACTCGCTGCGTGAACATTTTTTCCTCATGTTGCCTCTGGTCCTTTTGCCTATTAACATAAATCTGTGTCCTCTGGTTACCGACCCTTCTGCCACTGGAAAAAGTTTCTCCTTATTTACTCTATCAAAACCCTTCATGGTTTTCAACAACTCTATCAAATCTCTCATTAACCTTCTCTGGAGGGTCTAATGAGGCACCCATCACTGCTTCATTATTAGCAGCAAACCTAACTTCCCCATCTTCCTTTCTCACCAACGTTCATGACCAGATTACCCACAGTTGGCTAATCTCACCAACCTCCTTACGCCCCGCTCATCCCACCCACCACTGGTCCCTTAGACCCTGCCAGTAGATCAACAATCTCCGCTCTCCTCCACATTTCCCTCCAGAATGTCCATTCACTCATGAATAAGGCCATTGCCATCCACGACTTTACTGTGGCTGACTGCATTGACATCATGGTTTTGACAGAAGCTTGGCTCATGGATGGGGATAATTTGCCCCTTTCTGAAGCCACCCCATCTGGCTATACTTTTTACCACCTGCCTCGCCCAAACCGTTGCGGTGGCAGTGTGCCCCATATCATTAAATCACACCTGGGTCTCTCCCTCTACTCCTCTGGCACCTTCTCCTCCTTTTGAGTATTTCACCCTGTTCCATCCCTTCGCCGCACCTTTAAAATCCAGGTTCTCTACCACTTCCCCAAGCCACCCAGAGTTTCCCACTGAGATGTACTCACTCCTTTCCTCCCTTAGCCTCTGCACTGAGCGACTCATCCTCACTCCATCTCAACTCACCTTGCCCTCTCTCCTTTGATTTCACTGCCCTTGTGTTCTCTCAACCTTTTCTTCCATATAAACTCTCCTACCCATATTCATGTCCATTTCCTCAATCTTGCCATCTCACATTATCTCTCTACTCCCATCGCCTCGATCACAGACAAAGCCATTTTGGACCACTTCCTTCTATTCCTCACCAATCCTATCGCCTACCCCCTTTTTTAATTCGTTCATGGAATGTGGGCATCGCTGGCAAGGCCAGCATTTATTGCCCATCCCTAATTGCCCTTGAGAAGGTGATGGTGAACCACCTTCTTGAACTGCTGCAGTCTGTGTGGTGAAGGTTCTCCCCATAGTACTGTTAGGTAGGGAGTCCCTGGATTTTGACCCAGCGACGATGAAGGAACAGCGATATATTTCCAAGTCAGGAGGGGAACGTGCAGGTGGTGGTGTTCCCATTCGCCTGCTGCCCTTGTCCTTCTAGGTGGTAGAGGTCCCGGGTTTGGGAGGTGCTGTCGAAGAAGCCTGGGCGAGTTGTTGCAGTGCATCTTGTAGATGGTACACACTGTAGCCACGGTGTGCCATTGGTGGAGGGAGTGAATGTTTAAGGTGGTGGATGGGGTGCCAATCAAGCAGACTGCTTTGTTCTGGATGGTGTTGAGCTTCTTGAGTGTTGTTGGATCTGCACTCATCCAGGCAAGTGGAGAGTATTCCATCACACTCCTGACTTGTGCCTTGTAGATGGTGGAAAGACTTTGGGGAGTCAGGAGGTGGGTCACTCGCTGCAGAATACCCAGCCTCAGACCTGCTCTTGTAGTCACAGTATTTATATGGCTGGTCCAGTTAAGTTTCTGGTCAATGGTGACCCCTCAGGATTTTGATGGTGGGGGATTCAGCGATGGTAATGCCGTTGAATGTCAAAGGGAGGTGGTTAGACTCTCTCTTGTTGAAGATGGTTACTGCCTGGCACTTGTCTGGTGCGATTGTTACTTGCCACTTATCAGCCCAAGCCTGGATATTGTCCAGGTCTTGCTGAAGATGGTTGCAAACGCTTCAGCCTTGTCTTTTGCACTCACTTGCTGGGCTCTGCCATCATTGAGGATGGGGATGTTCACAGAGCCTTCTCCTCCTGTTAATCGTTTAATTGTCCACCACCATTCACAACTGTTTGTGGCAGGACTGCAGAGTTTTGATCTGATCCTTCCAACACCACTTCCTTCTGTGTCCACCCCTAGAAAGAAAACTCTTCCCAAGTCACTTATAACAGCACTTTCAAACTCCCAATTGCCTAGCTTTTAGTTCTCCATTCAGCACGGTACTTCTGCAACAGTTGATCTGCTCAATCGCTCCCTTACCTTTGCCTTTGATGCCCTTGTCCCCAGTAAAACCCTTGCTTTTTCCTATCCTGGTCTTTCCACCTGGTATGGCTCCCTCAAGTCCATTGTCACTAGATGTGTCCATTTAAAATAGCATGACCAGTATAATAATTAGCTTCTAATAGACCCTGGAGGGCACAGCAATTATTCCTGCTGATCTTAAAGGTCAAAATAAATGACACTAAGCTTCATTTTACTAGTGGAATAATACACAGTGCATTACCTGGCATAATGCTCCTGTCTGTTCCCACTGTGAGTATTTGTTAGCAGCTGTAGTTGTAATGAATGTTCTCAGTATGGGTTCTCGCTCCTGATTGCTATTCAATGGGCCCTGCTGGAGATATGTCAGCTCGGGTGAACACATCAGGGTCAGGCTGGGCTCCTGTGCCCCCATGAATATCGTGTCCACATATATCCGGACTCACTTGAGCGAGGTGACCAGCGAATATTGGACCCCAGTGAAGAGTTAATACCAGCGTGGGGGAGGTGTAATTTCACTATTATGCTGTGGCTCAGTCTGCAAAACACTGACTTTGTGTTTAAGCCCCACTCCAGAGTCCTGAGCACAAAATCTAGGCTAACACTCCAGTGGAGTACTGAGGGAGTGCTGCACTGTCAGAGGTGCTGTCTTTCCAGTGAGACCTTAAACCGAGGCCCCATCTGCCCTCTCAGGTGGACGTACAAGGTCCCACAGCCGCTATTTCGAAGAAGAGCAGGGGAATTCTCCTCGGTGTCCTGGGCCAATAATTATCCCTCAACCAACATCAGTAATACAAAAAAAAAATACAAGCTCTTTAGTCTAAACAAAAGAACGTTTAGTTACTTATAATTATTAATTCCCCCCCACAAAATGCCACACGAAAATCATCAAAAAGATAAAGCATCCCATTGAGCGCTGATGCCGATTTTAAACCGTTTTATAGCGCGCCCGCGCGCCGGACCGTTAGGGGGCGCGCGCGCGCCAGACCGTCGCGCGTGTGTGTGTGGTGTGTGTGTGTGTGTGGGGCGCGCGCGCGCACGCGCAGAAGGGGGGGGGTCAATCGGCGTCGCGCAATCGGCGGGGAGGGGCGAGAATAGTGCAGGAATCTGACCAATGAAATTAACGCATCTTAAAAGAAAACTTACAGTCGCACCTCCCCCCCCCCCCCCTCCCGCCCCTATGCAGCTTCCCGGTCCAATGAGAGAGGACGATGTTAGCGATTAGCCGTCTGCGTTGTCGTCGTCGTCGTCGTCGCCTTCCTCTTGAGCCGCTGTCGCCGCACCCATGTCAGCCTGTTTGTAGTAGAGAGGCGGAGTTAAAAGAGGAGGAGGAGGGGGGTGATAAGAGAGAGAGAGAGAAAAAATAAGAAAGAAGACGGGGCAGCTCGGGGTGTCTTAGGGAGAAAAGAAAAATAATATTCCCCCCCCCCCCTCACACCCCCCTCCTTCTCTCCTCTCGTATATGAAAAAAATAAATACAAAAACCACCAAGTCACCTCAAATAAAGAATCGCGGCATTTCTCACGTTGGAAAGGTAAGAAGCTGCAGCGAGGGCCGAGCAAGCGGGTTGTGGTCAAATGTAAATCCGGCGGCTGGGCTGCTGCAGCGAGCAAGCTGACGGCCGCTGGAGCTGAGCGTCCGTGTGTTTAGGTGATGTTATTATCTCTGTCTCGATGGATCTTCTGTGTTGGTTTTATTTCGAGCTGTGAACCTTATTCTGAATCGATTCAATTGCTATGTACTGTTAACATCCATTACTCCTCCCTCCCCTCCCCGGGTAATGCTGCATTTTCCCCTCACCACCACTACGGTTACTTAGCTTCGTGCAAAAAGCAATTTATTTTTTGAACTTATTTGCATGAAAAAAAAAACCCACACACACAACTACCCTGCTGCTGCATCCTGTCTTGTGTCCTCTGGTTTGTATTGTATGCGTGTGTCAGTAAATTGGATTACTGCATTATGAAATATGACAGGGTGTACGAGGTAGATAAACATAATCGCGATTTAGTAGTTGTTGCCATCCAGGAGGGGGAGGAAAAATAAAAGCCTTGTAGATCTTACGGAGTATATGATTAGTAACTCTTTAATCGAGGAGATTCAGAGGCAGAGAAGTCGAAGAGACGGTGCCCTTGCATTTTACGTTTTCGCAATTCACCCCAACTGCATTTTCTGGTTTCGAGGTAATGCTGTTAGTTTGTATGATCTGTCTATGTATTCTGGTTTGTCATTGCTAAATATTATTGACTAAATACATTTGATTGAATGTTTCTGTTTATAAGGTTTAGCATCACTGATGATCTGTCAATGTAATTTCTATGCTTTAGTGCAGTGTGTGTATGTAAGGGCCCCTGGGATGAGGTTTGCTTCATATTTTTGGTCTTTCGGGTCTGAGTGGCAGTCCTGACTGACGCTGGACATTGTCATTAATATGAATAAGATGGGGGTGGGGGATGCACAGTACCATGTACTTCAGTGGGTGGGACCATTATTGGCCTTGGATAACCAGAGAATGATTATCAGATGAGTGAGGTTATGTTGAGAGTAATCCCAAAATAAGAAAATGGCTTGATATTAGTTCCTTTCCCTTCCTTCTCCTCTTCTTTCCCCCCCCCCCCCCCCACAACAACAACTTACATTTATATAGCGCCTTTAATGTAGTAAAACATCCCAAGGCACTCCTCGGGAGCGTTATTGAACACAATTTGACAGTGAGCCACATTAGGACGTATGTATTAGCCCAGATGACCAAAAACTTGGTCTAAGAGGTAGGTTTTAATGAGCGTCTTAAAGGGGGAGAGCGAGGCGGAGTTTTAGGGAGGGAATTTCAGAGCTTAGGGCCTACGCAGCTGAAGGCACAGCCGCCAATGGTGGAGTGATTTTAAAATCGGGGATGCGCAAGAGGCAAAACTTGAAGGAGCCCAGAGATCTTGGAGGGTTGGAGGGCTAGAGGAGATTACAGAGATAGGGAGGGGCGAGGCTATGGAGAGATTTGAAAACAAGGACGAGAATTTTAAAATCAAGGCGCTCCTGGACTGGGAGCCAATGTAGGTCAGGCAAAAAAAGTCTGTGACTTTTAATAATAATTACAGAACGCGGGAGGCCATTTGATGCATTTTGCACATCCTAAGGAAACCTCTGCCCCCCCCCCCCCCCCCCTCATCACAGCATCTAACTGCCTCTTGAAAAATGTCCAGAGTTTTTGCCTCTGTTACCTGATCAGGATGACCATTCCAGGTATTAATGATGCTGCATGAAGAAGTGCTTTCTGACAGCAATCTTCAACTTGCCTTTTAATAGTTTACCCTGTCTTGCAGTGGGGCTTATTTTGAACTATTGCTCAGGGTTAATCTTTTCTATTCCATTTACTATCTGTAAGGTCCTATCTCATTGACCTGTTTTTAAGACTGAAGACTCTGAATTTTTCTAACCTTTCTTCATAATCCAGTCTGTGGACAGTAGGTAATGCTTCCTGGGCTATCTCTATACTGCTTCTGAGGCTTGAATGTTCCGCTCGTACCTCGGTGACCAGAACTGAACACATGATTCAAGGTGTGGCCTGATCAGAGCACTATATATCTTCAGCATGATGGCTTCACCTTTATCAGTAAATTGTTACAGTAGTTCCATTTGTTTCTGGATTGTATAGACTTAGATATGGGCTAAGGAGGAATTGGATTTTGTGTTTGAGACAGATAAAAATGTTCAAGTATTGGCTCGTACAGTATTTCTTGCTTTGAAGCTGCAAGACAGTGCTCCAGCTTTCACAGTTACATTAATGTGATGACCACTTAAAATTTGTAACTTTCCTGCTGGAATCCGATTTGCAGGCCCTGTGTTTGAAGCGATTCGCATGGACCAGATGGTCTACATGGGAAGGATTCCAAAGTTGTGAAATCAGCTACAAAAGAACAGTTTGACCATTTGAAATGATTTCGGATATGGGCCAAGTGCCTTATTCGTTTATAGGTTAAGTTCGTAATTCTCCGTCCTCACCCTCCCCTATGCATTGACTTTTTTTTTTCCCCCTCAACTTATTTATATAAGGGGATCGACCATGTTAACGCATCTGCAGTCAGTTGAAAATAATGGAACTTGGCTGTAACAAAATTGTTTGCAGCTGTAAGCTCTAATAATTTTAGTTTTAAGAACACATTTAAACAATTGAACCCAAAAGACCTCAATATTGCTTTCAAAATATTGAAAAGAATTGTTGTGATTTATGTTTTGTTTTAGTTACTAACTTTATATTTAGTTATAAAATGCAATTTGTAGAATTTATTTATGAATTAATGTTGCACCATCAGTATAGTTGATCAGATAATTCAGTCAATAGTTGCCTTTAGCAGATGGTTGTATGCAGCTTTAGGCTTAATCTTTTTAGCTCAGTCAGCTAGACAAAATACAGGCTTACTAGGGTTTGCTATAGAACTCTGTTTTTGCTTGCTGCCAAGTTGACCGTGTTACAGTATTTAACTATCACATTGGATACAGAAACAAGATAATTTTTTAATATATTGACTATGGTATTTTGATCCGAATTGAAGGTCGCAGGCTTCAATTACTAGATTGTTTTCATCTCTCAGAAGAGGTTGTCATTCTGTGCATTTGCCTGAGTAAGAGGTAAAGGGAAACTTGTAACTTATTTCATACACACTGACTGGTGGATCTTCCCCTGCTGTGTGTCGCTTCGTTTTGCACATTTCCATTGTTTTGATATATGTTTGTCTCTGACTTTCACTCTTCACCCCTCCCTATTTGTGTCTTCTCTCTGACTCCTCTGTACGCCACTAATACACTTTGCCACTGCCTATCTGTTTCTCCCACTTTCGTGTACTCTGCATGCCATGCTGATTCCTTCTCTGCCTTTCTCTGTCTCTTTTTCTATATGTTATATGCTCTGACCTTTTCTTCTCAAGTCACGTAGGACTCCAAATCCAATGGGAATGGGGGGAGAGGAGGGTTAAATGCTTGGCTGGGGTCTGTTAACTTCATGAGAAAGCTGAGGGCCAGGCCTTGTTCAGGAGGGACTGTGAGGCTGGAACCAGAATAGGAAGGGAAAGGGGCCAGGGTTGTAGCTCCAGCTATATTAATACTGTCTCTGTTTATTAACTCTATACTTGACTATTCCAATGCTCTCTTGGCGGCCTTCCATCTTCCACCCTCCATATTCTTGAGCTCATCCAAAACTCTGCTGCGCATTTCCTAACTCGCACCAAGTCCCATTCACCCATCACCCCTGTGTTCACTGACCTAAATTGGCTCCCGGTCCGGCAACACCTCAATTTTTTTTAAAATTCTCATCCTTGCTTTCAAACCTTTCCATGACCTCGCACCTCCCTATCTCTGTAAACTCCTCCAGCCCTACAACCCTCCGCGATCTCTGCACTCCTCCAATTCTGCCGTCGTGCGCATCCCTGATTTTAATTGCTGCACTGTTGGCGGCCGTGCCTTCAGCTGTCTAGGCCCTAAGCCCTCAATAAACCTTTCCGCCTCTCTTCCTCTCTATGCTCCTATAAACCTACCTCTTTAACCAAGCTTTTGGTCATATGTCCTAATATCTCTATGTGGCTTGTTATCAAATTTTGTTTGGTAATGCTCCTGTGAAGCTCCTTGGGACGTTTTACTACGTTAAAGGTTCTATATAAATGCAAGTTGTTAACTGATACTGAGCTACAGTTTATTGTATATAATTTTTATTGATAAGATACAGTTTTACTTCTCAATATTGTTTTGGAGTGTCTGAATTATTGCATTAATTATTGCTACCTGGGAGGAGCAACGTTTAGTACTTAGGATGGGCATAGTGTAGGTCTGAGATCAAAACTGAAGCTAGGAGCAAACAAGATCACTGCTGAAATAAAAAGTCAAGAGTTTCTGCATGTTATAGTTTTGCTTCTGATAGGTGTTATCTTTAAAACATTCAGATAACTTACCCAGCAATAAAAAAAACATCATTTATTCAGATCAGTCACATATCTAGTTCCCAACAGTCTCTATTATAGCTGCTATCCCGAATGTCTCACAAGATCCCCTACGCCGGACTCATTTTAGGCCAAACTCTGCTTGGTTATAGGCTGAACAATGCCTGCTGTTCACTTTACTACAGTTCAGCCCAGATTTTATTCTTTTGGTAGTTTAAAAAAAAATTCAAGAATAAATATTTGGGCTACACTAACATTGCAACAGCAGAGTGAGATTTTGTAAGGCATAAAAATGGCAGTCTCCTAATTGTCATAGGTTGCAAACTGAGTTGGAGCATGTTCAGAACATGGGAAATATTGGCAAGAAAGCCCTGGTAGAATCTCTGGCTGCAGAGAACATGGCGGGTCTATGTGAAGGAACGTTATTACAGGGATTTCTAAGATAAAATAGGTTTATGGTTAAGGTTTATGGCTTAGGTTTATGGCTTTGAGAATTTTTTTGTTTATTATGTATATACAAGTCTAAAAGTTAAATTTAAGGCAATGACTTGAAAAGCTACATGGTTGCCGAAAGGACAGTTTTTTTTCCCCAGAGATCTGATTGGTTTTGTATGTTCGGTTTGTGAATAATAGTCTTGGAAAACAAATTGAGTAATTTGGATTTGTGCTGGTTGATGATTTCTGGCGGTTAATATGGCAGATAATGGTTATTTCAACCAGTCCTGAGTTTTCACCCTATGGATGCATAACATCTTTGAGGTATGATGCTACAGTTGTGTATTAGATCTAACACCTTTTAATTTTGGATTGAGAGTTGTGCATATAGTGAAATTGTAAACCTAGTAACTCATATGTGTGCTATTTTAGTAGTTACAACTCAAGTAGGTGTACTTTGGAATTGATGAAAATCAGTGATCCGTTTATCAGTGTTGCTTTTTGCTAAATGATGAATAGATTACTTGTCCTTCAAGTTGGAGTGCCCTTGTGTGCTTGTGCTTTGTTTTCCACTTCCCAAAGTTCAGGGCAATGGTCTAATGTTACTTGATCTCCTATATAGTACTAAAGCACATATTGTAAAATTACGATAATATTGGAGTAGATTTTGAGTATAACCCCTTATATCTGTAGTAACTTGAGAACAGGAACACTATACAATGTAAAACACAATGCAACATTCTGCTTTAAAAGTGTTGATGTGTATCCCTTTTAAGGCTCCAAAGTCTAATCGATTTGTTTATTTTTCTCAAGTGTGATCAGACTGACCTTTTCTAATAGTTCGTGTGTGTGTATATGTATGTATGTGTAGTGGCATTATTCATCAGTATTATCATCAGGCTTGTGATTTGCCTTTAAAATTAACATTCTCTAACCTTGTTTGATATGACATCTGGAGGTAGAGTGTGCTGTAAATGCTGTCTCTCTTCCTTCATGCTTTCCCCAAGTGCAGTATTTTTATTCTGGCAGTGACCTTAGAAAGTCCAGTTTAGAGGTTAACATTCGATGTGTTGATTGAAGTTTTGAATGTTCTCTTCTGCCTCTGTATGAATTGGGGAAAACAATATTTTACTAATTGATTTACACTGTCTTTTTGTCTGTATATGGTTAATGTATTTAAATCAGATACTGATAATGGCAGTAGCAGTGAACTGAATGTACAGTGAGTTTGCACACTAAATTTGTTATTAGCATTGCAGAAAATGTTTTACTTTTAGAAACCACCACGTTCACTTCTATTTCAGATGCAAATATTGGATTTCACTCTTAAAATCCTTGTATAAAAGGATTTTAATTTTGCCTTTCTGGCTGCTATCAGCTTCATACATTTTGCATGCATGCACAAGCGTAGGAGAAGGGCTGCCAGATTATTTACTAGTTTTGGTGTGTACAGTAAATGTTCAACAGAACTACTTTAATGAATAATAGAGACCAAATAACTGCGCTATCATGACTACTGCATATATGCTGGCAAAACAAAATTATACTCTTTGGAAGTATTGTTTTTGAGATTTTGGTCATGAGTGCAAATGACATATTTATGTAAAACCATTTTTGTTCTTTCAGAATAAAGGAATACATGTTGGGCTATTAAGGTTTTTTGGGAGGTAGCTTTTATTAATTTTCTGAGTTCCTGAATAGCAGTTTTTTTTTGAAGTCTGAAAGAACTGAAAAGTGAAATTTATATTTGCATTAAAAACATTTTAATCCATTATTGCATAAATCAGTCTTAGTGACCTCTAATTCACCCTGGGTAAGAAGGATGGCAGCAATGGATGAGTATGTTTATTAATTCGTGTAATTTGATTACCAATGTACAGTATTTGAAATGTTTTAAATTCAGAACAAATCTGTGCTTACTGTAATCAAGGACTTTTTCTGCTTTCATGTTTTATAGACATTTTGAAAATTGTAAATATCCATTATTACTGAACTTGTTCACTACTAATGCCATTTTCTTTCAACTTCCTGATTCTGCATAAACGTCGAATAGAATAGTGAGTGGAACGTTGTTAAGTGTGGTCTGGAGGAATTGAGTTAATGTTTCTTTTGTAGTCATCAAAAGTCATCTGCAAGAAATTGCTTCAGGGTGTTTTCTTCCATTGGGTTTAACTGTTTCTGCATTTGTTACAGATTTGATGGCCAGTACCATTGTCATATTGTGTAAAATGGCCTATTATGATGGCTTAGGCTATATAGATACAATATCTTGTCAGTTATCTGGCTATGTTGTGACCTTTTGCTGCCACTGGTTCAATTTAAAGTTATTGGTTTATTTTTTGGCACTTTTTAACAGATTGTATGTAACTGATGTAATTTCAGTGCCTTTGTGTGGTAGCAATTTTTTTCAACATAAATTTAATTTCAAATGCAAAGTAGCAACACAGTAGAGAAAGCATGTAAGTAAGGATTAAAGGTTTAAACTCAAGGCTTTTCTTAGCCAAATATATGGAATTGGGTCTAAAGTAAGAACACTTAGCTTTAGACATCCAGATCCATAACCTAACACTTCATTGCTGTAAAAAATTTAAAATGCTTTTATATTTTAAACTGGAGATATTACTTGCATTGTGTGTCTCCATAAATTGATTCACTACCTCCGTTTCTTGTTTGAACCAAACAAAATGCCTAAGTAAGTTGCACTTATTAGAACCAATTAAATTTTATATATGTGACTTCCTTTTCCAAATAAGCATGCTGGGAACTATAATGATTTACATATGTAGCTGTTAATTTTTTTTTCACCAGTGATTTAAATGCTTATCTTGGTATTTCAGTTTTCACTTTTTGTTTAAAAAATTGAATTGAGGTTTGGGCTTAGAATTTTTAATTTTAAAAAAGCATTATAACGCCCACCTTTTGCCTTCATTGCAGCTGTTTGACAACTACAAATAACAGACTCAAGAAATGCTGGCAGTAAAAAAAAATCCATTCCAAAGTTTTTTGCAAGCTGATGTTCCTAATAATGTTTATCGATTTATCCTTATTCAAAATTTTTGGAAGTGTAAATGTGCTGCTACACTGTCCTGACTCCATGCTTACTACTCAAACTCGAATCATGGAATTGGTACAGCACAGAAGGAGGCCATTCGGTCCATCGAGCCAGTGCCTCTTTGCAAGAGCAATCCAGTTCGTCCCATTCCCCTGTTCTTTCCCTGTAGCCCTGCAAATTTTTTCCCTTCAAATATTTATCCAATTCATTTTTGAAAGCCACAGTTAAATCTGCATCCACCACCCTTTTCAGGCACTGCATTCCAGATCATAACTACTCATTGCGTTTTTTTTAAAAGTTTTTTTCTCACTGTGCCTTTGGTTCTTTTGCCAATCACCTTAAATCTGTGTCCTCTGGAACAGTTTCTCTTTATTTACTTTTATCTAAACCTGTCATGATCTTGAACACTTCTATCAAGTCTCCTCTCAACCTTCTCTGCTGTAAGGAGGACAACCCCAGCTTCTCCAGTCTATCCATGTAACTGAAGCCCCTCATCCCTGGAACCGTTCTAATAAATCTTTTCTACACCCTCTCTAGGGCTTTCACATCCTTCCTAAAGTGTGGTGCCCAGAATTGGACACAATACTCCAGTTGTGGCCAAACCAGTGTTTTATAAAGGTTCAACATAACTTCCTTGCTTTTGTACTCTATGCCTCTATTTATAAAGCCCAGGATCCTGTACATTTTTATAACCGTTTTCTCAACCTGTCCTGCCACCTTCAAAGATTTGTGCACATGATCCCCAAGGTCTCTCTTGCACCCCCTTTAGAATTGTACCATTTAGTTTATATTGCCACTCCTCGTTCTTCCTACCAAAATGTATCACTTCGCACATCTCTGCATTAAATTTCACCTGCCATGTCTGTCTGTCTGCCCATTCCACAGCCTGTCTATATCTTCCTGAATTACTACCCTCCACACTGCTTACTACACTTCCAAGTTTTGTGTTGTGTGTGTGTGTGTGTGTGTGTGTGTCCTCATACCGACCCCTGGGGATCACCACTATATATCTTCCTCCAGTCCGAAAAACAACCGCTCACCAATACTCTGTTTCCTATCACTTAGCCAATTTCGTATCCATGCTGCCACTGACCCTTTTATTCCATGGGCTTCGATTTTGCTGACCAGACTATTATGTTGTACTTTATCAAACGCCTTTTGAAAGTCCATATAGACAACATCAACCGCATTGCCCTCATCGACCCTCTCTTGTTACCTCATCAAAAAACTCAATCAAGTTAGTTAAACATGATTTGCCGTTAACAAATTTGTGCTGGCTTTCCTTTATTAATCCACACTTGTCCAGGTGACTATTAATTTTGTCCCGAATTATCGTTTCTAAAAGCTTCCCAACCATCGAGTTTAAAATGACTGGCCTGTAGTTGCTGGGTTTATCCTTGCACCCTTTTTTGAACAAGGGTGTAACATTTGCAATTCTCCAGTCCTCTGGCGCCACCCCCGTATCTAAGGAGGGTTGGAAGATTATGGCCAGCACCTTTGCAATTTTCACCCCTACTTCCCTCAGCAACCTATGATGCATCCCACCCGGACCCAGTGACTTATCTACTTTAAGCACAGTCAGCCTTTCTAGTACCTCCTTTATCAATTTTCACCCCATCCAGTATCTAAACTACCTCCCCTTTTACTGTGACTTTGGCAGCATCTTCTTCCTTGGTAACGACAGATACAAAGTACTCATTTAGTACCTCAGCCATGCCCCCCTCCTCTTACTACCCGTTTACTATTTATATGCCTATAGAAGACTTTTGGATTCCCTTTTATGTTAGCCTAGTTAGTCAGTCTATTCTCATATTCTCTTTTTGCCCCTCTTTATTTCCTTTTTCCACTTCTCTGTACTTTCTATATTCGTCCTGGTTCTCACTTGTATTATCAACCTGACATCTCTCATACGTCCCCTTTTACTGCTTCATCTTACTCTCTATCTCTTTCATCATCCAGGGAGCTCTGGCTTTAGTTGCCCTACCTTTCTCCCTCGTGGGAATGTACCCGAACCATCTCCTCTTTAAATGGAAGAACTTCCACCACATGGACTTTTTTTTTCATTCGTTCACGGGATGTGGGCGTCGCTGGCAAAGCCAGCATTTATTGCCCATCCCTAATTGCCCTCGAGAAGGTGGTGGTGAGCCGCCTTCTTGAACCGCTGCAGTCCGTGTGGTGACTGTTCTCCCACAGGACTGCAGTGGTTCAAGAAGTCGGCTCACCACCACCGTCTCAAGGGCAATTAGGGATGGGTAATAAATGCTTGCCGTGCCAGTGACGCCCACATCCCATGAATGAATTTTTTTTACAAAAGGCCGCCCATTGTTCAATTACAGTTTTACCTGCCAATCTTCGATTCCAATTTACCCGGGCCAGATCCGCTGTCAACCCACTGAAATTGGCCACCCTCCAATTAAGTATTTTTACTGTAGATTGCTACTTGTCCTTTTCCATAACTAATCGAAACCTTATGATGCTATGATCGCTGTTCCCTAAATGTTCCCTAAATGTTCCCCCACTGACACTTGCTCCACTTGGCTCTCCTCATTCCCCAGAACAAGATCCAGCAATGCCTCCTTCCCCTTTGGGCTGGAAACATACTGATCAAGAAAGTTCTCCTAAACACACTTCAGAAACTCATCCCCCTCTTTGCCCTTTACACTGTTACCATCCCAGTCGATATTAGGATAGTTGAAGTCCCCCATTATCACTGCCCTGTAGTTCTTGCACCTCTCTGTAATTTCCCTGCAAATTTGCTCCTCTACATCCTTCCCACTAGTTGATGGCCTATAGAATACACCTAGTAACATAATGGCACCTCCTATAGTTTCTTAACTCTAACCAAATAGATTCTGTCCTTGACCCCTCCAGGACATCCTCTCTCTCCAGCACAGCAATATTCTCCTTAATCAGTACTGTCACTGCCCCCCCCCCCCTCCCTTTTTTTCCTTCCCTATCTTTCCTGAACACCTTGTATCCAGGAATATTTAGTACCCAATCCTGCCCTTTTTTGAACCAGGTCTCTGTTATCGCCATTACATCATATTCCCATGTAGCTATTTGTGCCTGCAGCTCACCAACCTTATTTACCACACTTCGTGCGTTTACACACGTGCACCCTAAACCTATTTTCGATCTTCTCGTATTCTGTTCGTCTGATCCCACCTAATACTGTATTATTCCTTACTCTAGTGCTATCTGTCTCTCCCAATCCTCTGTGCACCTTGTTTCTCCTTTCTAATGCTACAACCTGGTGCCCATCCCCCTACTAAATTAGTTTTAACCCCCCCCCCCCCCGCCGCCGCCGCCACAGCACTAGTGAAACTCCCTATGAGAACATTGGTCCCAGCTCTGTTGAGGTGCAACCCATCTGTCTTGAACAGGTCCCTCCTGCCCCAGAACTGGTCCCAATCTCCCACGATTCTGAAGCCTTCCCTCCTGCACCGTGTCTGTAGCCACGCATTAACCTGCCTTATCTTCCTATTTCTGTACTCACGTGTGGCACTGGGAGTAATCCAGAGATTACTACCCTTTTGAGGTCCTGCTTTTTAACTTCCTCCCTAGCTCCTGAAACTCTAGCCCCAGGACCTCGACTTCTGGCTTCTCCCCCCCCCCCCCCCCCCAGCAGTATGTTCTTCACCCTCTCCGTGATGTCCTTTATCCTGGCACCAGGGAGGCAACACACCATGCGGGACTCGCGTCAACCTCAAATATAATAGTTTGATAGTGAGGGCTTACTATTTGAACTGAACAGCCTTGTAACATAAATTCTTCCAAGCTTGTGAGTTGTAATGCATGGGACTGTGGTATACCAATTCCAGAAAACAGTAATTCAATAATATTTTAAAAGTATAGAAAGCTTTGACTGTTTTCCTAATATGCTTTGATCTCACACAATTCTTATAACTATAGAGGAATTTTGGTAGGTTTGCAGACATTCTAGTTGATATCTCTTGTAGTATCCTGACTCCCTTTTGGTTGGGATGATTAGTTTCCATTACATTTGTTCCATAGACAATTCCATGTGGTATGGAAGGAAGTCTAAGAGGAAATTTTTTTTTGTATGGAGGATGTGTATATGATAAATCTAGAGGCTTCCTTCCGAGTAAGTGGGGATCAGTTAAAACTCATCACCCAGCTATAACAGGGGCCTGAGATATTCCTGTTTATTCAATACCCTATTCTTTTGTCACAGGCTTATTTCAATTTAGTGGAACTTGACTTGTGCGGGCCCTCCTGGAGCAGTGGCCGCTTAAAAGTGGTCCTCTGTTACTCATTAGGCACTGCTCTGCTTTTTGAATTACTGTTTTGAACAAAAGGTTTCAGTAGCACCTACCTTTTGCTTTTTGGCAGTCTATATATTGAAAAATCATCAGCAGCGGTAGCATGTACTTTGAAAGCAACTTTTTAATTTTATAAATGAAAACAGTGTGTGTGCGTAAGTAAAATATGTAATTTTTTTTTTCTTGCCCATTTCTTCCCCCTCCTTCCTCTCTAATATGTATTGCTGAGGTACAGTTCCATAACCTTCAGTCATCCTTTGGAACTTTCCCCAAGGTAACCATTCTTAAAGCACACAAGAAAAGGCCATTTTCCCCACTGAAGCTCATCCCCCTCTAATGCCCTAACTCTCCCTATTTGGCATCCAATTGCATTTTGAACATCCCCAATGTTCTTTACTCCCTTTCCTGGTAGGTTATTCCAAACATTTGTCACCCTTAGAGTAAAGACAATCTTCCTGATATCTGTCTTAAATTTATGTCTCAAATTTCAATGCATGTCTGTTCGTTCTTTCTTGGTTTGCTTTGAAGGAATATTCTGGGATTATCTATAACCTTGTAGTATTTTAGATTTTTTTGTGGAGGTTTTCCTTAACCACCACCTTTCTAGAATTAAATATAGAGTTTCTCCAATCATTCCTGGTAGTTCATTTTCTTTAGACTTGGAATCAGATTTGGTGTCCTTGCCTTTACCTTTTCCAGTGCATTTATATCCTCTTCATTATTTGGTGAGCAGAACTGAACACCGTTATCCAATAATGGTTTGGCCCAGTATCATTTGTGAGCCTTGACAGTGAGTGTCGGAAACCTATTTGGTTATGGGGTGCTTCACAGCTGAGTCTATCCTCACCTGATATCCATACGTGTGCACTCCCAGCAGGGATCATGGGATAGCAGTCAGAAATAGGATCCCAGGTTAGATTTCTGCCATCCCCTTGCTGAGGCCAGTTGTATGAAACATAGAAACATAAAAAATAGGAGCAAGAGTAGGCCATTAGGCCCTTCGGGCCTGCTCCGCCATTCAAAATGATCATGGCTGATCGTCTAACTCAGTACCCTGTTCCTGCTTTTCCCCCATATCCCTTGATCCCTTTAGCATTAAGAAATATATCTATCTCCTTCTTAAATACATCTAATGACTTGGCCTCTGTGGTAGAGAATTCCACAGGTTCACCATCCTCTGAGTGAAGAAATTTCTCCTCATCTCGGTTCTAAATGGCATACTCCGTATCCTGAGACTGTGACCCCTGGTTCTGGACTCCCCAGCCATCGGGAACATCCTCCCTGCATCTAGTCTGTCTAGTCCTGTTAGAATTTTATATGTTTTCAATGAGATCAGCTCTCATTCTTCTAAACTCTAGTGAATATAGGCCTAGTCGACTCAATCTCTCCTCATACATCAGTCCTGCCATCCCAGGAATCAGTCTGGTAAACCTTCGTTGCACTCCCTCCATGGCAAGGACAAGCTTCCTCAGATAAGGAGACCAAAACTGCACACAATACTCCAGATGTGGTCTCACCATGGTCCTGTATAACTGCAGTAAGACATCCCTGTTGCTGTACTCAAATCCTCTTGCAATGAAGGCCAACATATCACTCTCCTTCCTAACTGCTTGCTGCACCTGAATGCTCGCTTTCAGCGACTGGTGTACAGGGACACCCAGGTCTCGTTGCACCTCCCCTTTTCCCAATCTATCACCATTCAGATAATCTGCCTTTGTTTTTACAACCAAAGTGGATAACCTCACATTTATCCACGTTATACTGCATCTGCCATGTTCTTGCCCACTCACCCAACTTGTCTAAATCACATTGGAGCTTCTTTGCATCCTCCTCACAGCTCACATTCCACCCCAGTTTTGTGTCGTCTGCAAACTTGGAAATTATACATTTAGTTCCCTCATCCAAATCATTGATATATATTATGAATAGCTGGGGCCCAAGCACTGATCCCTGCGGTACCCCACTAGTCACTGCCTGCCACCTGGAAAAAGACCTGTTTATTCCTACACTCTGTTTCCTGTCCGTCAAACAATTCTCAATCCGTGCCGGTATATTCCCCCCAATCCCATGTGCTTTAATTTTGCACATTAACCTCTTGTGTGGGATCTTATCAAAAGCCTTCTGAAAATCCAAATACACCATATCCACAGGTTCTCCCCTATCTATTCTAGTTACATCCTCAAAAAACTCCAGTAGATTTGTTATGCATTATTTCCCTTTCATAAACCCATGCTGACTTTGTCCAATCCCGTTAATGCCTTCCAAGTGTTCTGTTATCACATCCTTTATAATAGACACTAGCATTTTCCCCACCACTGATGTTAGGCTAACTGGTCTGTAATTCCCTGTTTTTTCTCTCCCTCCTTTTTTAAATAGTGGGGTTACATTTGCCACCCTCCAATCTGTAGGAACTGTTCCAGAGTCTATAGAATTTTGGAAGATGATGACCAATGCATCCACTATTTCCAGGGCCACTTCCTTTAGTACTCTGGGATGTAGATTATCAGGCCCTGGGGATTTGTCAGCCTTTAGCCCCATTAATTTCCCAAGCACTTTTTTTTACTAATACTGGTTTCCTTCAGTTCCTCCCTCTCACTAAACCCTTGGTTCCCTAACATTTCTGGCAGGTTATTTGTATCCTCCTTTGTGAAGACAGAACCAAAGTATGTGTTTAATTGTTCTGCCATTTCTTTGTTCCTCATTATAATTTCCCCCATTTCTGACTGTAATGGACCTACATGTCTTCACTAATCTTTTTCTCGACGTATTTATAGAAGCTTTTACAGTCAGTTTTTATGCTCCCTGCTAGTTTACTCTCATACTCTATTTTTCCCCTCTTAATCAATCTTTGTCCTCCTTTGCTGAATTCTAAACTGCTCCCAATCCTCAGACTTGCCGCTTTTTCTGGCAATTTTATATGTCTCCTCTTTGGATCTAATACTATCCCTAATTTCTTTTGTAAGCCACGGTTGAGCCACCTTTCCTGTTTTATTTTTGTGCCAAACAGGAATGAATAATTGTTGTAATTCCTGCACATGTTCTTGAAATATTAGCCATTGCCTATCTGCCGTTATCCCTTTTAGTAAAGTTCCCTAATCTATCATAGCCAACTTGCACCTCATACTTTCATAATTTCCTTTATTTAGATTCAGGACCATAGTTGCGGATTCAACTACTCCACTCTCCATCTTAATGAGGAATTCTATCGTGTTATGCCCCTCCTGTCACCCCAACTGAGATCAGTTAACCCAGCACAGACTGGGAATTGAACCTGGAATATTTCTGGTTAGTAATGAACAACTTATTTTAATTAATTACATAAAATGTAAACCCGTTGACCAAAATTAAATTAGAATTGGATAAAATCAGGGTACCACTCATCACAATTTTAGTCCTGGTGGAATGCTTTTTTTTTCTGCACCACATGGTAGTTATTGTAGAAAATATGCTGGAAGCAGCAAGTATACTTTTAACTTGTCCATCTCGGGTTTCCCTCCCCCCACCCTTGTGGTGAGGAGAGCAGAGTAATTCAAGATATTAATACATTTCAAAACTCATTTCCTGCAAATATAGTTGTAAAATGAGACAATTGGTTTGCTAATTAAATTGTGCTTATTCTTTTTGGAGTGGGGAGGGGACGGTCATCTGTTGGTCACAGGAATTGGATGACTAGATTGTAAGGACTTACAAGCGTTTGTAGAGGAGGTGTATCATACAAGTACAAATTATTAAATATCTTGCAATACACAGAAATAAGGCTGTCATCTGGTTGATAGTTATGGAGGAGTAAGGGATATGCCGGCCATGAGGTTACATATTGTGGTATACAATTCTGCTGCTGCTCATGGATGCCCAGTTTTGAGCTGCTAGATCTGATCTTAATTTATACTACTTAGCATGGTAGTGCCACATGATATGTTGGAGGGTGTCCTCAGTGTGAAGACGGGACTTGGTCTCCACAATGGCTGTGGGCTGGTCATTCCTACCAATGCTGTCATGGACAGGTGGATATGTGACAGGTAGATTGGTGAGGTCAAGTCGGTTATTCAGGTTCTCACCACCAGCTGCACACCCAGTCTGGCAACTATGTCCTTCAGGACTCTGTCACTGGTGGTATTACCAAGTCACTCTTGCTGATTGATGTTAAAGTCCCCCACTCAGAGTACATCCTGTGTCCTTGCTACCCTTAGTGCTTCCTCCAAGTGGTGGTCAACATAGGGGAGTACTGATTCATCAGCTGAGGGAAGATGGTAGGTGATAATCTGCAAGAGGTTTCCTTGTCTATGTTTGATCTGAAGTCGTGAGCCTGTGTTGCAACTGAGTGGTCTGCCTGACTTGATTCTTAATTTTTGTAGCATTTTGATATAAATGAGTGGCTTGTTAAGCCACTTCAGAGTACAGGTAAGAGTCAATCTCGTTGGTGTGGGATTGGAGTCACGGCATTTACATGGTGCTTTTAATGGAGCTGCTGAAAACTCTCATTCATGCATTTATTACCTCTAGACTCCCATCCTCCCAGCTCTGTAAACAGCAGCTAATCGAAAACTCTGCTGCCCGTATCCTATCCTGCACCAAGTCCTGCTGATTCATCACCTCTTTCCTTTCTAACCTTCATTGACTCCTGGTCCCCCAATGCCTCCAATTTAAAATTTGCATTCTCATGGCCTTGGTACTCCTTATTTCTGTAACTGTCTTCAGTTGTACAACTCCCCAAGAACTCTGTTCCTCCGACTCTGGCATCTTGTGCGTTCCCCTTCCCATCACCATTGGTGACCATGCCTCTAGCAGTTCAGGCTCCAAGCTCTGGAATTCACTCCCTAAACAAGTCGTCTTCTCAACCTCCATGCCCTCCTTAACACTCACCTCTTAAACCTAGCTTTTGGTCACCTCTCCTACTATCTTTTTTGACTTGGTGTCCATTTTTGTCCACGCTACTGTGAAACTATCCAGAACAAAGCAGTCCACTTGATCAAAACCCCATCCATTGGCTTAAACATCCACCATTGATGTACCTTGGCTGCACTGTGTACTATTTACAGGATGCACTGCAGCAACTCGGCAAGACTTCTTCAGCAGTATCTCCCAAACCTGCGACATACACCACCTAGAAACCTGGTCATTTAACTCATTTCTATTTCTGGGAGTTTGCTGTGTGCTAAGTGGCTGCTGCACTTCCCTACATTACATCAGTGAGTGCACTTCAAGAGTACTTAATTGGTTGTAAGGCATTTTGGGACATTGAGGTCCTGAAAGGCACTACATAAATGCAAGCTCTTTTCTCTTTACTCTCTTTTTCCTCCTTCTCTCTTCTCTTATTTTTTCTATTGTAACGCCTGTTGGATTATCCATGTTGCTGGATTTTCATGGTGCAAATGCAGATTACACAATACCGTTTTTATTATTGTGATAAAATCAAAACCAAGCACAAAATAAACATGCAGCATTAATAAGGATTTAACACTTCAAACACATTAAATGTTACAGCTCATTTTACTGTAAGTTTTACTTTAAAATGTTTACACTACAATAACTTTTACCTTAACATTAACTTGAGTTGTTTGTGCTCCATAAAGAAGTAGCGGATAGTTTTCTGCATCACATGGAGACATTTTTGTCAGAAATTGTTAGTGATATTATCAGTGATGTAAAAACTTAACACATTTGTATCACATTCCTCTTTGCTATATTAGGTGAGGTGTTAACCCCTTTAAAATAAAACAAAATTTGACACCTCGTGTTAAAATAGAGAACAATTTGATATGAGCACACCTAGTGCTCAAATGATAACTTAGTTACCAGTAATATTTACCCTATGATGTTAATGTCCTCTAATGTGAAAACTGTCTAGATTTTGCACATCAGTGCTTCACTTTTAATAAGGTTTCCTTGGCATCTTCTGCAACTGGCGTCACTGCTGCCATTATATCTGTTATGCCAACTGTGACACTGTTCCTGAAGCTTCAGACCAGAAAAGCATGGTAATAATTGCCTTATTTCTTCTCCTCCTATCAGAAATTCCTATTATTTATCTTTTCTGTCAATTCAATTTTCTCTTCTCTCCTTTCTTTCCCTTCTCTTGCCCCACACCCCTTCCCCCTTCTTTTCCCCCATAGATATAAACTCCTTGCTAAGGTACAATCCGAAGATGACCACCCTCTGGAAACCTGCATAAATGGCCATTTTTGTGAGAGAGCCTAAGCCCTGAATGTAAGTAGGTCATCCATCCGATTACAGGAGGACCTATAGTTAGTCTGATTCTGTCCTCCCATTTATATAAGTGCATTTCCAGCAGGGATCTCTGGATGAGCATGAACCCTGGCCAATTTTAGTTTTGTTTCCTCTCTTCCCTAATCCAGGGTCACTGAAGTCGAATGTAGCGGCCTTACCCCAGCTAACTCAGCACAGCTCAGAGATTAGACATGGGATCATCTTGATCTGTATGGCTTAGCTACTCACTGTCTTAACCAGCTGAGCCATTGATGGAGCTGGTTAAGTCTCAGCTAGGCATTTCTCATATGGCACGGCTCAGATTAGAAATTCATCAAGGATTGAACCTATGCCTCTCCACATTAATACTACTCATCGATGCAGATCCTTATTTCACGTGCACGTTGAAAGATATGTGTACAAATGAGTTTGCTTCACTATGCATATAAATAGGAAAATGTAATCTTTTCAATGAACCTTAAATCTATTAAAACATCACTACTTTATTTCAAAAATGTTCATATTGAAATTTAACTCATACATGTTTTCAAATGAGAAAGGTCATGTTTGTGACATAAGACTAGTAACTAGCCAATAATTTCAGCTCTGATACCAGTTACTGAAGATCCAGTATTTCGAACTCTGCACTCGGTGTAGAGTAGGTACAGTGCAGATATACTGTTCAGTGAATGTATTTTTGTTTTCTGTAAGGCAGTGTTCCCCAAACTGGGGGGGAATGGGAAAGGTTCCAAAGTGGGGGGGGGGGGGGGGGGGAACGCGAAGAGGTCGGAAAAATAAAATATTTTCAGAAGAAACTATGTTGAAGCGTGTCCCAAAGTGAACACTTTTGCTGTGCTCCCTACACGTGTAGCGGTTTGGGACAATGCCTTCGATTGTGATAATCCACTCGTGACCGGGGAAGTTCCACTTAAGGGCAATGACGTCGCTCTGGCAAATGACCAATGGGCTGTGTGTGTGGGAGGCACTCCATACACACAACCCATTGGTCATTTGCTGGAGCGCCGGGGGGCACGCCCCACATTTTGGGAAACACTGCTTTTACAATAAAGACCTGTAGTGTAGGAAAACAGTGTGTTTTATTTTTATACTGTTATTTATTGAACTTTGTTTTATAAGTTACCAACAAATATTTAATGTTTACGTTTATGGTGGGGGGGAGGGCGTGCAAGAGTGTTCATCTTCACTACTGTGGGGCGGGAGCCAAAATAGTTTGGGAAACACTGCTGTAAGGGCAGCTGATGGTGGGGGAGGGGAATGGGAAAGAGAGGGCTTTCTTGTCCCCTTCCTGCTTTTTCTGTCCCCCTGATGAATACAGCACTATTCATTGCAGTAGGTTTCAAATGAGACTTTATTTGCTTGCAAAAATCTGACTGTGACAATGTCCTGCCCTTGGCAACTATGTAAATGGCTGAGGTTGGGTAAAAGCCAGTATCCTATTTAGCCATTTTCACCAACACCATTTAACTGTCTGGTGTGCTTTGTTAGTTTCATACCATTTAAAGTTGAACTTGCTAAAGGAAAATTCCAAGCTCTGTAAAGGTCCTGCACAGCTTATTGCTCTAACGTTCAACATAAACATGATCCTGGTGAAAATCGGATTGCAAAGTGAAGACTTTGATTTTTTAAATAGTTACTGAGAGCAGCCATCAGCATTGGATAATTAGCATGTCCTCTTGGGTTACGTAGCAAACAGATGGAAAAATTCTTGGGCTGTAATCAGTTTCTAAGTACTGATCTGCAATAGCCATGTTTTTAACAGTATAAAGGGGAGGGAGGGGAGAAAAACAGCTTTGTCAGATGGTGACTGAGGGAGTTTAAGTTGGCAAATTGTCCTTCATCTTGATTAGTGGCTTGCTGAAATTCTATTTCCCTTCCTCACCCTTATGCAGTAAATTGTGTAGATAGGAGTAGGAAGTTACAACGCGAATAAGTGAGAGGACAAAAACTATGGCAGATAGAATTCAATGCAGGGAAGTGTGAGGTTATCCATTTTGGTTTCGAGAAAGACAAATCGGAATAATTTCTTAATGGTGTGAGACTAGGAGCTGTGCAAAAGCAAAAGGATTTGGGTGTCCATGTACTCAAATCACTAAAAGCTATGGTACAGGTACAAAAAGTAATCAAAAAAGCTAATGAATGTTAGCACCTGTTGGCCCTTATTTCAAGAGGGTTGCAATTCAAAAGTGAAGAAATGATGCTTCAGTTCTCCAGAGCCTTGGTGAGACCCCTCTAGAGTACTGCATTCAGCTTTGAGCACAAAACCTCAGGAAAGACATAATAGCCTTGGAGGGGATACAGCACAGATTCACCAGCATGATACCAGGTCTTAAGGGTTAAATCTTGAGGACAAGTTGCATAAATTTGGTTAGTATTCTCTTCAGTTTGAGTTGATGGGTTTAGATGATAGAGGGGTAATCTAATTGAGGTATTTAAAATGATAAAGGGATTTAATAGTTTCTCTAAATCTGCCCTATTTCCTCTGGTGGAGAAATCCAGAATAAGGGAAATCCCCCCACCCCCTTCCACTCCACCAGTGATAGTCCTCAGCCACCATAGCCCTGATTCTGGAATTTCCATCCTCAACCTTTGCATCTTGCTACAACTCTTCCTTTCTCACCACCCGCCTTTCAGAATCTACCGCTTCAACCTCACTTTTGGTCACCTCCCCTAATTTCTTTATGTATTTCCGAGACTGATTTCCCAACCGTGTTTCCTCGAGTTACATCGGGGTATGTAGTGTAGATAAAAGCCAAAGGTTAGCCTATTGGATCCTTTTTGAAGATTTTCGGGTGACCATTTCTTGATTCCAGGTCTACTGTTTGAGCGCTGGCTTCAATTTCAGAAGTATAATTTTGTAGTAGCATTTCATCTATCATCCTGCACAGACACCTTTTCTCTCTCTAGCTTTGTATCTGTAGGAGTGTCACTGCTGGATTTATCGGGTTGCAAAAATAAAGCGGACCTCGCCAATTACCATGCTATGTGCACCTGTGGCAAACTATCTCTAAAACTTGGACTGAAAAGGTTGCTGAGTTTTCAAGTATTGTGATTTTTGCAGTATTAAAATTTCTCATATCTTTCATTATTAATATAGAGCCATAAAAGTCTGGGTATCCATGTGCACCTATATTTTAATTGGTGAGTGTGTTGTTGGAATTTAGCTACTTTTTTTTTAACCAAGGAGGGAGAAGTGTATTTTGTGTTTGCTGCTCACTTTGCCAATATAAAATTTGTTGTTTTATTGCCCCTGACCAGTAGTTAGCACATTTGTTTGACAGTAATTACTTAACTGGTTGATAATATGTATTATATTACTGCATTTTAGATTGGCTTTAAGTGGTCTGCACATTTGGACAGTAATTTAAGAAATTGCAGACTTGCATTATGAAGAAAATCTTGAACATTGAAATCTTTTTATAAAGTTTTAATTTTTGTGTTTGAATATTTGTGAGATGGAAAATTATTTATATAATTATTTATATGCAGTTTATTCATCTTCAAGTCTGGAATAAGATTTTGAATTTTTTAATTAGTGCACAGCAATTCTCCTGCGAATAGTATATATATATTTGTTTTAAATTGAGTGACGGGAAAATATCCATAATACAGAACCATCAACGTTGAGAAAATATTTTTAAAAGATCAATTAAATTAAGAAGCAGTGGTTAGGAGGTACCAGGCTTTCTGTGTCTGACTTTATTTCTGTGACCTAGAGTATGAAGTTTTCTTATAAGAGGGTAACTTAATCCCAGGAAACAATTGACCTTTTTCTTAAGATAACAGTGCAAGTTTAGAATATTCAGCTCTGACAAATTTCAGTGAGGTATTAATCCGTAGCCTGTTACTTACCAATTTCTACATTTTGATACTAATTTTTCAGTTTTGAGCAGGCAAAAAGTTACAAAATCAAACATGTTTAAAAGCAGCAAATTGCATTTTTTTTCTGCTGCTAGTGGCGATTCAATCTTCAGTGTTTACTGAACATTGATGTAACTCGAGATACTGCTAAAATTGTATAAATGGTTACTTTTTGAAAAAAATTGTTGGATGGCTGTGTAGTTGAAGCCTCTGATCACGAAGTACACTAAGACCATTTTATTACTTTTAGAGAATAGTTCTGCGCTGCAGACACCGGAGTTTGGTGCTTTTTCATGATTAGTGAAAGTGCTATATAGAGTCTCTGCCAATTAGATCGCAATCGGTTGAAAATGTTTGTGTACATTCTTAAAATTGCAGATTTATAATAGATTTTTATAAACAGTGCCCAAAAACTGTAATGGTTTAACGTAGCATATGGCAATTGAGAGCAAGGTGAAAAGTTGCTTTGTATAGTAATTTTTTTAATGGATGAATAAACAGGCTTTTGTCAGAAATTTCATGTGACTGGCTAATTTAGGACAATTTTGATTTCCTTGTTGGAGTTGTGCTTATCTTTGTCACTTTCAGGGTACACAAAAAGTTCACTTCAGCAAACCTTTTTCATTCAAGTATTTCAAAAGTGACCTGCTGAATTTTCCTAAATGTTAATCCACACTTTCATCACCTCATGGCTGGAATTCTCCAACACTCTCCTTGTAAATCTCCATACCTACCATTCATCCAGAATGCTTTAGCTTGTTTTTTCACCCACATTAAAGACCACATCCTTGCCATCCCTGTCCTTTCAAGTTCAATTGGCTTCCCGTGTTCCAGGGAATCGCCCCTCAAATCTCTGCTCATGTTTTCCACAACTCCATGTTTGAATCTCTCCAGTCAGCTTACCACCCCTCCCACAGCACTGAAATGAGCCTAACCAAAGTCACAAATGACATCTTCTGTGACTGTGACTACGGTACATTATCCCTCCTTGTCCTCTTCAACCTCTGTAGCCATTAACACAGTCGACCACACCATCCTCTTCCAACGCCTTGCCACCATTGTCCAGCTCAGTGGGACTGTCCTTGCTTGATACCACTCTTGACTATCCAATCACAGCCAAAGTATCTCCAGCTATGGCTTTTTCCGCCTTCGTGCTGTTACCTCCAGAATCTCCCAAGGATCTATCTTTGCCCCCCTGCTCGTCCTCATCTACATGCTGCCCCTTGGCTACACCATCCACAGATACTGATGGTGTGCC
Organism: Heptranchias perlo; assembly: GCF_035084215.1. Lineage (NCBI taxonomy): Eukaryota > Metazoa > Chordata > Chondrichthyes > Hexanchiformes > Hexanchidae > Heptranchias > Heptranchias perlo. The sequence goes on from NC_090328.1 coordinate 7,913,446, forward strand.
ATTGTTGTGCTGAAATTCTGATCAAGTTCTGTACTTTTCTTCCAGCAAGGAAACATCATTTTGTTTGAAGACGCTTGGCATCGAGAGCCAAGGATGGTGAGGAACCTTGTTACAAAATGTTTCATAAATCCATTACCAAACAAATTATAGCTAACTGCGCTCTTCAGATAGACATTAAACACCAGGAAAAGTTGAGGCTTATATTTGTGTTTGGTTACTACACAAAGTTTATTTTGGCACTGTCTATAGAGTTTGCATGGTTCCAATGCTATGTAAAAACCTTCAACGGTAGTATGTTCAAGTGTTCTCTTTCTGCCCAATTTGGATTGGCAGACAGTCCCATTCTTTTGTATCTGGGGGCTGAACTACATTCAAAGGATGAGGACTATCATGCTGTAGGTGGACTCAAGGTGGGAAATGTCAGTAATGGGGAATACGTGTGAATGTGCACGTTGGTGTCAATGTTGAGTAATGGTAGAAAGCATGAACAGAATCAAGTTCCCTTTGCTCTTCGTTGTTGAGGTGCCTTAACTCCAACATTAAGAGCACACCTTTCTTATGCCTTTGAGTTTGATTTCGTACGTAACAAATTATAGGCAGTCTAGTGTTGCGCCCCTAGGAGCTACATTAAGACAGCTCAACCTCCCTTTTATAGCTGTTGGAGAGGAGACTATTATCCTATCATTTTGAATTATATTTGAACCCACATTTTAGAGATGAAAGTGCAGTGCATTGAGCTACTGATCATTGCTAATAATCCTGTTTCTTTTCCTATGGAAAATAGATAAATGAAATTAAACTATAATTTTCTTCAGAAAAAAAAGTGATATAGTGTATGTCCTGTTCAGTGCTGTAATTGCATAAAAACATCCTTCATAATTTACAATTTCCATGGCAACTAACTGACCACATCAAATCAAAAGTAGTCATGTCTGAGCTCCATGTAATTTTGTGAGCTCAACTAAATCCAGGGACCTGTCCATATAATTCTAATTTAGATAATCTGCAATAGTCAGTCCATTGCTTCCTTCTAAGAATGTTAACTTTGGGACATTTCTAAAATTAGGTGTAACAAGTGCCATCTGGAGTGTGTGGTTGGTTTGTTACATTCATATCTTTTACAAGGTTCAACTTTCATATTTTTGTGCACTTCTGAAGTTGGTAGTTGTGATTGTATGTATAATGAGTCTTGTGTATGCCATGCACTTCCTGTCCATAAACCTTACTGCCAGTTGTCACAATTTTTAAGTGATGCTGTTCAAATCAATACTTATAATGGGACTTGTTATGTAAACATATACAATAGGAAGTGCTATTTAAAATACGTCAACACTTCTTTATATAATGGGAAAAGTCTTTGCTGTAGTTGAAGGCCTCCCACCCCTAATAGTGTTGTGGAACACATTGCATGTTTTCCCATTTACTGGGTGGTTTAAGACACAATTTTTGAGCTTTTATCTGATAATTGGGACAGCTAGGACCACCTTGTCTGTTCCCGGGGGCCCTCCCTACCCACGCATCCCATTCATGGCCAGCTGATCTCTGTTGTCCACTGTTTTAGGATCTACTGTTATCACATTCTTTGAGAATATTGTGATTAAACTTCAGCACTGTAGAGGTCTTGACTTCCCCTTGTGCATTGTAATGGCAGATTGACCAGTGTTTATAAAAACTGACAACCATGCATTTGTGATCTCTGTAGCTATGTACCCACTAGCCACTTAGCACTTAAAGAAGTCTTAGCAATAGGGTAATTTTTTTAATTATTAATTTCAGCAAGCTTCCAGTTTCTCTCCCTTTTTTTCCCCCTCTCCCATGGTTTTCTCTTTTTCTCACTCCTCCCCCTTTCCCACCACGAATACACTGACTTCTGGTGGACTACCCCTGATACTTCACCTACGTGCCTGGTCTTCACATCTTGTGTGGAGAGTGAATTTTGGTAGGCTGTTTGAGGGAGGATGGGGTGGATTGCAGCCAAATCTGATCCATCTTACACAAATGCGTGCACACACATACACATTCTACAGCAGGGATCACTTGATAGCCATCAGGAACAAGAAACCTGACTGACTGACTGTTTATCTTTCTCCTGCTGCTTAGAGCAGCTGTCACCAAACGTAACACATCTACCTCTGCCCTGACTGAGATCTGCTAACCATGATTGAGCCTGGGACCTGCATGGCTTAGTTCCACATTAAGTCATTAGCAGAGCTTCAAAGTTTTCTTTTATTCCCGTATAAACTAATTTAATAAAACCTAATTTTTCAAATATGTACATATTTTAGACTTTAATGTGGAGGGTGAAAATTAAAAGTGCTAGTTTCTGCAGTATTTAACCATAGAAACATAGAAAATAGAAGCAAGAGTAGGCCATTCGGCCCTTCGGGCCTGCTCTGCCATTCAAAATGATCATGCTGATCGTCTAACTCAGTACCCTGTTGCTGCTTTTTCCCCATATCCCTTGATCCCTTTAGCATTAAGAAATATATCTCTTTCTTGAATACATCTAATGACTTGGCCTCCACTGCCTTCTGAGGTAGAGAATTCCACAGGTTCACCGCCCTCTGAGTGAAGAAATTTCTCCTCATCTCGTTTCTAAATGGCATACCCCGTATCCTGAGACTGTGACCCCTGGCTCTGGACTCCCCAGCCATCGGGAACATCCTCCTTACATCTAGTCCGTCTAATCCTGTTAGAATTTTATATGTTTCGATGAGATCACCTCTCATTCTTCTAAACTCTAGTGAATATAGGCCTAGTCGACCCAATCTCTCCTCATGCATCAGTCCTGCCATCCCAGGAATCAGTCTGGTAAACCTTTGTTGCATTCCCTCCATGGCAAGGACATCCTTTCTTCAGATAAGGAGACCAAAACTGCACACAATACTCCAGATGTGGTCTCACCATGGTCCTGTATAACTGCAGTAAGACATCCCTGTTGCTGTACTCAAATCCTCTTGTAATGAAGGCCAACGTACCGTTCGCCTTCCTAACTGCTTGCTGCACCTGAATGCTCGCTTTCAGCGACTGGTGTACAGGGACACCCAGGTCTCGTTGCACCTCCCCTTTTCTCAATCTATCACAATTCAGATAATCTGTCTTTCTGTTTTTACAACCAAAGTGGATAACCTCACATTTATCCACGTTATACTGCATCTGCAGTGTTCTTGCCCACTCACCCAACTTGTCTAAATCACATTGGAGCCTCTTTGCATCCTCCTCACAGCTCACATTCCACCCCAGCTTTGTGTTGTCTGCAAACTTGGAAATGTAACATTTAGTTCCCTCATCCAAATCATTGATATATATTGTGAATAGCTAGGGCCCAAGCACTGATCCCTGCGGTACCCCACTGGGAAAAAGACCCATTTATTCCTACTCTGTTTCCTGTCTGTCAACCAATTCTCAATCCATGCCAGTATGTTCCCCCCAATCCCATGTGCTTTAATTTTGCACACTAACCTCTTGTGTGGGACCTTATCAAAAGCCTTCTGAAAATCCAAATACACCACATCCACTGGTTCTCCCCTATCTATTCTACTAGTTACATCCTCAAAAAAACTCCAGTAGATTTGTTAAGCATGATTTCCTTTTCATAAACCCATGCTGACTTTGTCCAATCCCGTTAATGCCTTCCAAGTGTTCTGTTATTACATCTTTTATAATAGACTCTAACATTTTCCCCACTTCTGATGTTAGGCCAACTGGTCTGTAATTCCCTGTTTTTTCTCCCTTTTTTAAATAGTGGGGTTACATTTGCCACCCTCCAATCTTTAGGGACTGTTCCAGAGTCTGTAGAATTTTGGAAGATGATTTGCTGTTTATAGTGCATCATCTTTTCATTACATGCCACATCACTGTTATTCACAATAAGTCTGCCTTATTTCCTTTTGTTACTGCAAGGTAATCCCCAAAAAATTGTTATACGACTAAAGGTCCTGGGCAATCTGAGGTAAAAGACATATAATTGTAACCTTGCAGTTGGTGCTAGAGTTTTAAGGCTACTTGTATTACCTTAACATCCATCTGTATTTCCAGAGGTTTTTGACTTGTGTTGAAAGTTTGCAGTTTGAAATTTTGAGCTGGACCTGGCTTAGGAGTGGTCGATGGGATAATGTAGGGGGAGCAGCTGAATAATATGTTGACATTCCATGTTAAATTTTTCCTTCATTGTTGTGGTTTACTCTTCATTTTTGTACATATCTGTGAACATACGAAAAGATCAACAGGAAAAGACTTTCAGGTCCATCAAGCCTGTTCCAAACATTTACGACACAACAAAGCAGCCCACTAGTGTCCCCTCCCACTAGTAGTCATGTAATCTCCTGGGAAAGGCAACAAAAACAGATGATAAACCGTAGACCAATTCAGGGGGAAAAAAATCTGAGAAATTCCTCTTCAACCCACTAATGCTATCAAAAACAAGTTCCAGGCGATCAGTGACCGTGAGGTACAAACCCAAGTCCACCTACCTTGTGTACGCAGTGCTTTTAGCCACAGCGAGGAAACCGTCCAGTACCTTTTTGATGCAAATCCAGACTAGCCACTTGTGGCGGCGGCTTGTTCCAGCCGTCGGCAACCCTCTGCATTTAAAAAAAAACCTCCTGACATCTAGTCCTATGCTTGCATAGATTATAGGCATAACCCTTCATTTTCCCTAAGCTCTCATAGTCTATCCACTCAGATGCAGTCTAGTCCATTCAATCAGAAGATGATGGCTTTACTTTGAGCTGGAAGAAGTTGTGACTCTTGCAAGAGTAAAGATTGGGCAGGCAGTGTGACAGTACAGAAGGTAGCGGGGTGGGGTGGTAGAGAGATAGTTATGTGTCATCATCGTACGTGTGGAACTGACTTAGTGTCTGCAGATGATGTCTCGAGTGTAGCAAATCGATGAGGAAAAACAGGGGACACAGGATAGATTGTTGGCGACTCCCAAGCTGACAGTCGGGTAAGATAAACCATTGGAGATGTGCTGGCTACATTAGAAAAGGTGGAAGTGGCGCCATGCAAGGCAGTCCCATGAAGTTGGATGACAAAGGATAAGCATTGGAGGAGGATGGCAAGGAGGTAGAGGAAGATGAAGAAAAATGCACCACTGTCACAGTTGAAAAGGATATCATTTGTGACTTTGGTTAATACTGTTTTGGTGTTTTTGAGAGGTACAAGTCTGGAGGGATTCTCCTGGTAAGTTACAAATGGCCATGGATCTGGGAGGAGACAACACATTCACAGAACTTGGAGAGGAAAAGGAGGTTGGAGATGGGAGTCTAATTAGCAAAGATGTAGGTATCAAGGATGGGCTTTTTGAGAAGGGGAGTGATAAAGACAGCTTTGAAGAGGAGAGATAAGAGGGAATCATTGACAATGTCGGCCAGGAAGAGGATTTGAGAGCTTGAGAATTGAATTGGAAAGAGATTGAGTGAGCAGGAGGTGGGTCTCGTAGTGAGCTGAGCTGATACAAGATTTATGTAGTGTACTCATGGGTACCTCCTGGGTTCACAAAATTCAAACAGGACAAACCAGCATATTAGTTGCCTGGGCTTTGATGGTTGAATTGCGGAGGCTCAGGGTCTGCATGTAGCCTGTACTGACTGAGGTTTGGACAATTTTGCCATTGTGATTCTTTCCTTCTGCTGTTACTCCATTTACAGTTTTAAAATATATGGTAAGCCTCTGGTTACAAGCTTAAATGCTTAGCATATATCTTCAAAGCAGGCTTTGGTACTTAAAAATCATTGATTATTCTGAATGCATTCATGCATTCCCAACTATAGGTGCTTCAAACAAATTTCCTGATAGAACATGTTCTAATTTTAAGCGAGTAAGCAAAGTGATCAATATATTCAGTAGTTTAATTTTGTTTTATCTTATTTTTGTGTTTATGGATTTCACTGCAGTCATGTGAGGACAGTTATGTCATGTGGGAAAGGAGGGGAAGTAACAATATTGATAAAAGACAATTACCACAGTAGAAAGAAAGCATTTCAGAAAGGGTGATAGTACAGTGGAACAGTATGGGTAGTGTTAAGGAACGGCAAAGGATGCAAGACATTGGTAGGAGTTCTCTACAGACCTCTTGATAGTAGTGATGTAGTTGGTGGGGTTGGGGGTGGGGGGAGCGGGAGGAGGAGGATTATTAATATGGCGATCAGGGAAGCATGTAGCAAAGTCAATGTAGTTATAATGGGAGATTTTAATTTTTACATAGACTGGGAGAAGCAGCACAGCTCTACTAGTAAAGGCAATGAATTTCTAGAATGTATTCAGGACAGCTTTCTAGAACAATAGATTTTTGAATGAACAAGGGAATGGGCCATACTGGGTTTGGTAATGAATAATGAACCAGAATTAGTTAACAATCTGATGGTAAGGGAGCACCTTGCAAGTAATGACCATAATATGTGGATTTGCTATTGGGTTTAAGGAGGAGAAAGGAGTCACAAACCAAGGTTTTAAATTTAAGTAAAGTAAACTTTGAAGAGATAAATTGACCACAGTAAACTGGGCTGAACTGTTAGTAGATAAACCTATAGACAAGCTGGGAATTATTCAAAGAAGTATTTGGTACGATATAAAACCAGTACATGCTCCTAAAAAGCAACAGCTCCACGTGTATAGTTAAGCAACCATGGTCAACAAATGAGGTAAGAGATGGTATCAGGCTAAACAAAAAGGCTTGCACAATTGCAAGGAAAAGTGGAAATCCAGTGGACCGGGAGTATTATAAAAAGCAACAAAGAGATATAAAGAAAGTAATATGGTGCAAAAAGGAATAGGAAAAAAACTTGAAAGGCATATTAAAGCTAACAGCAAAAGTTTTTTTTATAAATACATTAAGAGAAAAAGTGGTAAAGGGGAATGTGCGTTCATTAAAACCAGATGTAGGTGCGACGATAATTGATAAGGACGTGGCAGACTTGTTAAATGAGTACTTTATATTTGTTTTCACAGTGGAGGAAGAGGACAAAAGATCACCTAAAAATAAGTGAAGGAGAGGAACTTAGTTGATTTAATATAAGTTTTTTAAAAATGGTAATGGAAAAAATAGTGGGATTTGAGATAGACAAATCTTCAGGATCTGATGGTTTCCACCACAGGGTATTAAAAGAAAATGGTGAGGAAATAACAGATGCATTGGTCACAATTTTCTAAAGTGATTTAGGAATTGTGCCTTTTGGATTGGTAGTTCTAATTGTAAATATTACTCCTTTTATTTAAGAAGGGTGGTGGTGGGGGGGGTGGGGTGGAGAAACCAGGTAACCACAGCCCTGTCAGTATAACATCGCAAATGGGAACGTTACTTGAATCTATCATCGGAGATTGGGTGACTGAACACTTGGCCCGGGTATCAGATAATCATTGAAAGTTACGGCACAGAAAGAGGCCATTTGGCCCATCATGTCTGTGCCCGACGAAAAAGAGCTATCCAGCTTAATCCCACTTTCCAGCACTTGGTCCGTAGCCCTGTAGGTTACGGCACTTCAAGTGCATATCCAAGTACTTTTTAAATGAATTGAGGGTTTCTGCCTCTACCACCCTTTCAGGCAGTGAGTTCTAGATCCCCACCACCCTCTGGGTGAAAAACATTCTCCTCAGGTCCCCTCTAATCCTTCTACCAATTACTTTAAATCTATGCCCCCGGTCATTGACCCCTCTGCTAAGGGAAATAGGTCCTCCCCATCCACTCTATTTAGTCCCATCATAATTTTATATACCTCAATTGAATCTCCCCTCAGCCTCCTTTGTTCCAAAGAAAACAACCCCAACCTATCCAATCTTTTTTCATAGTTAAAATTCTCCAGCCCTGGCAACATCCTCTCAAATCTCCTCTGTACCTTCTCTAGTGCAATCACATCTTTCCTATAATGTGCTGACCAGAACTGTATGCAGTACTCGAGCTGTGGCCTAACCAATGTTTTATACAGTTCCAGCATAACCTCCCTGCTCTTATATTCTATGCCTTGGCTAATAAAGGAAAATATTCTGTATGCCTTTTTTACCACCTTATCTACCTGTCCTGCTACCTTCAGGGATCTGTGGACATGCACTCCAAGGTCCCTTTGTTCCTCTACACCTCTCAGTATCCTCCCATTTATTGTGTATTCCCTTGCCTTGTTTGCCCCTCCCCCGCCCCAAATGCATTACTTCACACTTCTCTGGATTGAATTCCATTTGCCACTTTTCTGCCCACCTGACCAGTCCATTGATATCTTCCTGCAGTCTACAGCTTTACTCCTCACTATCAACCACATGACCAATTTTTGTATCATCTGCAAACTTCTTGATAAAGCCCCCCCACATTCAAGTCCAAATCATTTATATATACCACATCAAAGAGAGTCAGCGTGGATTTGTGAAGAGTAAATCATGTCTGACTAATCTTGTTGAATTGAGGTCACTAGCATGGAGTTTCTTTTGGATGTTGTCTATATGGACTTACAGAAGGCATTTACACATAAGAGATTATTAGTAAAAATGAGTTACATTGAATCTACAGCACAGAAACAGGCCATTCGGCCCAACTGATCTATGCCGGCGTTTATGCTCCACACGAGCCTCCTCCCACCTCTTATTATCTCACCCTATCAGCATACCCTTCTATTCCTTTCTCTCTCCTGTGTTTATCTAGCTTCCCCTTAAATGCATCTATACTGTTTGCCTCAACTACTCCTTGTGGCAGTGCATTCCACATTCTTATCACTTTTTGGGTAAAGAATTTCTCCTCAATTCCCTATGGGATTTATTAGTGACTATCTTATATTTATGACCTCTAGTTTTTGCCTCCCCCACAAGTGGAAACATTTTCCCTATGTCTACCCTATCAAATCATTTCATCATAACGACTTTTATCAGGTCACCCCTCAGCCTTCTCTTTTCTAGAGAAAAGAGCCCTAGTCTGTTCAGCCTTTCATGATCAGTATATCCTCTCTGGCATCATCCTTGTGAATCTTTTTTGCACCTTCTCCAATGCCTCTTTTTATAGCATGGAGAACCAGAACCGTTCACAGTCCTCCATTTCTCTGCTTTTCAATTCTATTCCTCTAGAGATAATCCCAGTGCTTGTTTTGCCTTTTTTATGGCCTTACTAACCCGCGTCGCTACCTTTAGTGATGTGCATTTCTGTTCCCCTAGAGAGCACATGGAATTGGAACATTGGTCAGTAACTGGTTGGGAGGTAGGAGACAGAGAGTAGAGATAAAGGGTTCTTTCTCTGGTGGGATGTGACAAGTGGTGTTCCCCAGAGATATGTAGTGGGGCCTAAGCTTTTCACCATTTTCATTGATGACTTCAGTGAAGGAATAGAAAGTTGTATATCCAAGTTTGCAGATGACACTAAGTTAGGAGGCATGTTGGGTAGATGGAAGGAGGAAGCTGCAAAGGGACGTAGACAGACTAAGTGTTTGGTAAGGTTAATTAAAATTAACAATTGAGCTAACATCAACTGCAGTTTGCGGAAGAGTGTTCTAAACTTCTACCACCCTTTGCATGGAGAAGTGTTTCCTAACTTTACTCCTGAAAGTCCTGGCTCTAACTTTTAGGCTATGTCCCCTAGTCCTAGGGGGGACATAGGCCTAGACCTAGACCTCGTCCCTAATGTTCTATTTAAGATGCAGTTTTAGTGGAATGAGCAAAGCATGGAAATAAATCACGTATCAAAGCTTGGACAAATTTAGATAGTTAATTGAATCATGTGTTTTATGCTGACCTATTATTGTAAGCCCTATGTTTATAGATTCCAGAAGGATTTGTTTCCTTTCCTGAGGAGTAAAAATATAGTTATGACAAGCTTAGAAATCTAAATTCTATGTTTTAATGTTCATCAAATGATAATTGAAATTAAGTACTGGTTGCTTTAGATGAAGAACAAAACTAGATATACCCAAATGACCATTTCTGGGTTCAGCTGATCCCTCAAAGGGTATTTATCTAGTTAACCTTGTCTCAAATAAAATCATAAAGTGCTACAAATCCACAGCCAGCATCTGATGGAGAAGAAAGAGATGAGTTGATGAAAGAGAAGAAAGAACATACATTTATATATAGTTTTTCATGATTCAGGATGTCCCAAAGTGCTTTACTTTTGAAGTGTAGTCACTGTTGCAATGTAGGAAACATGACAGCCAATTTGCACACAGCAAGGTCCCACAAACAGCAATGAAATAAATGACAAGATAATCTGTTGAACAGGACACCGGGAGAAGCCCACTGATCTTTTTTGAATAGTGCCATGGGATCTTTTACGTGCACCTGAGAGGACAGACGGGGCCTCGTTTTAACGTCTCATCTGAAAGACGGCATCTCTGATAGTGCAGCACTCCCTCAGTTCTGCACTGAAGTGTCAGCCTGGATTAAGTGCTCAAGTCTCTGGAGTGGGGCTTGAATCCATGACCTTCTGACTCAGAGGCAAGAGTGCTGCCATGAGCCAAGACTGACACCGTAGACAGGCTTCCTTGTTTGGCCTACGTTTTCTTTTTTCGGCATGAGTGGACCCTAGTCATAGAGTTATACAGCACGGATAGAGGCCCTTCGGCCCATCGTGTCCGCGCCGGCCATCAAGCCCTGTCTACTCTAATCCCATATTCCAGCATTTGGTCCGTAGCCTTGTATGGTATGGCATTTCAAGTGCTCATCCAAATGCTTCTTGAATGTTGTGAGGGTTCCTGCCTCCACAACCCTTTCAGGCAGTGAGTTCCAGACTCCAACCACCCTCTGGGTGAAAAAGTTCTTTCTAAAATCCCCTCTAAACCTCCCGCCTTTTACCTTGAATCTATGTCCCCTTGTTATAGAACCCTCAACGAAGGGAAAAAGCTCCTTAGTATCCATCCTATCTGTGCCCCTCATAATTTTGTACACCTCAATCATGTCCCCCCTCAGCCTCCTCTGCTCCAAGGAAAACAAACCCAATCTTCCCAGTCTCTCTTCATAGCTGAAGCGCTCCAGCCCTGGTAACATCCTGGTGAATCTCCTCTGCACCCTCTCCAAAGCGATCACATCCTTCCTGTAGTGCGGCGACCAGAACTGCACACAGTACTCCAGCTGTGGCCTAACCAGTGTTTTATACAGCTCCATCATAACCTCCTTGCTCTTATATTCTATGCCTCGGCTAATAAAGGCAAGTATCCCATATGCCTTCTTTACCACCTTATCTACCTGTTCCGCCGCCTTCAGGGATCTGTGAACTTGCACACCAAGATCCCTCTGACCCTCTGTCTTGCCTAGGGACCTCCCATTCATTGTGTATTCCCTTGCCTTGTTAGTCCCTCCAAAGTGCATCACCTCGCACTTTTCCGGGTTAAATTCCATTTGCCACTGTTCCGCCCATCTGACCAACCCATCTATATCGTCCTGCAGACTGAGGCTATCCTCCTCGCTATTTACCACCCTACCAATTTTTGTATCATCAGCGAACTTACTGATCATACCTTTTACATTCATATCCAAGTCATTAATGTAGACCACAAACAGCAAGGGACCCAGCACCGATCCCTGTGGTACCCCACTGGCCACAGGCTTCCAGTCACAAAAACAACCTTCGACCATCACCCTCTGCCTTCTGCCACTAAGCCAGTTTTGTATCCAAAGTGCCAAGGCACCCTGGATTCCATGGGCTCGTACCTTCTTGACCAGTCTCCTGTGGGGGACTTTATCGAAGGCCTTACTGAAATCCATGTATACCACATCCACTGCGTTACCCTCATCCACACGCCTAGTCACCCCCTCAAAAAATTCAATCAAATTAGTCAGACATGATCTTCCCTTGACAAAGCCATGTTGACTATCCCTGATTAATCCTTGCTTCGCCAAGTGGAGACTAATTTTGTCCTTCAGAATTTTTTCCAATAATTTTCCTACCACTGATGTTAGGCTCACTGGCCTGTAGTTCCCCGGTTTTTCCCTACTCCCCTTCTTGAATAATGGTACTACATTAGCGGTTCTCCAGTCCTCTGGCACATCCCCTGTGGCCAGAGAGGTTCTGAATATATGTGTTAGAGCCCCCGCAATCTCCTCCTTTGCCTCACACAGTAGCCTGTGTGTTTTGCCAGCTTTTCTTATTTTAATTTCACACCTGTACCTGCAGTTTTTCTTTGTCTATTTTAAGTCAGTTTCTCTCTTTCTCTGTGGGCTGCGTTGTCTTAGCTATTTCCACGTTCTTTTGTTTGTTTAATGCTTCTTGCTGACTGAGATGTTTTTAAAAATATTATCTGGCAATCTTCTGATTTTTTAAGTCGGTTGCAAGCCATTCAACCTATTGACTCCATCTCTGTTCTGGGAGTTTTCTTCCATTTCTCCCTTTCTTTAGTTCTGTTAAAATGCTTGTCCAACAGTCTACAGTTCTGAAGAAGGGCCCTGCCCAAAACGTTCTCCTGTCCTATCGCTTCACAAATGCTGGCTGATCTGTGTGTTACCAGCATTTTTTCATTTGATCTGTCTTCAGCCATCTAACCGTATGCTCCGGAAATCTCTCCCTAAACCTCTCTACCTCCCTCTCCTTCTTTAAGACCCTCCTTAAAACCCACCTCTTTGATCAAGCTCCTAATATCTCTTTGGCTCAGTGCCCATTTTTGTCTATTTACACTTCTGTGAAGCACATTGGGCCATTTTTCTAAATTAAAGGAACTTTATAATGCAAGTTTTTGATTTCCTGTACTTGCAGCTTTTGTATTATTGATTTCTGTTAGCTACTTTTTATGGCTTTATGGTTATCTGTTCCATAGACACCATTCCTATGGAGGTTTGAGGAGAATTCTTCTCATCTCTAATCTGGCTCAAGACTTCTAAAAATAATGATAATTAGAAAATTCATAAAAGTAGATAAAGGGAAGACATGAGGTTGTGATAAAAATACACTGGTTAGTTGAAGGCCAGAGATGAAAGATCAGTCAATTACAGTACAGGTTTTTTCTTGTATCCTGAGTGTTAGACAGATGTTAAATCTAGATGGACTTGGGCTTTAAAGACCTCTTGAGGGGAAGAGTTGTTGCTGGACCATACCATCAGTGTTTGCAAAATTAGGTAGTAGTTACTGATTATGAAACAACTATTGGTTGGATGGAATCATGCTGCAAAATTGTAAATAGGGTTCAAATGTTATCTTGAACCATAAAAATGAAGGTTAGAGCAGTCAATGAATTTGGAGACATAATCCATAACCTATCACAATTGCAAGAGAAGTAATCTGTTGCTGTAGTCATACTGCATGTTTGGTGTCACTGTGGCATGATCTGCACTGCACCACCAGCAAGTATGAAATGCATTGCTTTGATTTTCTCTCAACTGGGTAATAAGATCGTCCCTATTCCATCACCACTATTGCAGTTAGAAATTTTGGGAGCTGCTGTATAGTGAGAGTATGAGTGTACAGGATCTACTTTCCTTAATTCTAATAGTTGTGATCAGGGCTTGCAGTAATGGCTACTTGCTTGTGTTTCAGTTTGAAAGACCTCCAATTTAAATCGGTGTAACTGGATCACTTGATTTTGATGTCAAATTTGTTAGTATTATATTCACTGAGGGTTGTGAATCTTTGGAATTCTGTACCCCAGAGGGCTGTGGATGCTGAGTCATTGAGTATATTCAAGACTGAGAGAGAGATTTTTGGACTCTTGGGGAATCAAGGGATATGGGGATTGGGCGGGAAAGTGGAGTTGAAGTGGAAGATCAGCCATGATCTTATTGAATACCGGAGCAGGCTCGAGGGGCTGTATGGCCTACTCCTGCTCCTATTTCTTGTGTTCTTAGGTTAAGATCCGTTCTAAGAACATATGTTGTGTGCAAAGCCACTTAGATTCAGCCTCTTGTGGATGAAACTGAAATGTCTTTCGAAAAAGCTATTCCAGTAACCAGTGTGAATATCTTAGCCTTTCAAGAGTTACAATGCAAGATTCTTTTTTGTCCTTTGGATAGTGAATTTGCTACTGCTTTGCTCTTCAGAAGCTCTTGAAGGCTAAAATTGACCTGTTACTGATGAATAACTGCAAAAATTGCCTCAAATAATTGAACAATGAAGGACTGTCTTCAGTTTGTGTGTGAATGACTTTGGCAGCTAAACTGCTTATGACCTCAGAAATTGCATGTAGACTGTTTGAGGCCCTTGCAGGGTTTTTTCAGGACTAGTTCATCTGTTACTTTAGTCTTTTATTCTGTGTGTGTTAAGGAGTGAATCTGGCTTTTAATATTGTGTAACCGATACTTAAATTGCATACATCAGTGGACTTTTTTCAGAACTTTATTTCTGGATGCCTGAATACAATTGAAAATAATTCAGTTGTGACATAAATAGTTTTCACTTTATCTTGGTAACTTTGTTTCAATGGGTTGCAGGTTTTCACAATTGTTACGAGATTTAAGAGGATGCTTTCTTCTGGGCTAAATATGGGTGCAAATGATTGCTACAACTTGTTAAAATGAAATTGATGTGCAACCTCTGTGTTCTGTTTGATCTTCAGATGAGCGTCAAAACTCTTGTTCTGTATATTACAAAGAACGCCTATTTGCACCTCCGTAACATTGTTGTTTGCTTTTTGTCCCTCCCCCCCCCCCCAGGTTGTGAGAGGAGGTGGAGAGGTAGAGCTGGGTGTCATTATCATACATGTGGAAGCTGACCCCATTTTTTTTATTCGTTCATGGGATGTGGGCGTCGCTGGCGAGGCCGGCATTTATTGCCTATCCCTAATTGCCCTTAAGAAGGTGCTGGTGAGCCGCCTTCTTGAACCGCTGCAGTCTGTGTGGTGACGGTTCTCCCACAGTGCTGTTAGGAATGGAGTTCCAGGATTTTGACCCAGCGACAATGAAGGAACGGCGATATATTTCCAAGTCGGGATTGTGTGTGACTTGGAGGGGAACGCGCAGGTGGTGTTGTTCCCATGTCCCATTTCTTCAGATGATATCGCTAAAGGGTAGCATGTAGATGTCCCCTCCACTGCCTGTGTTTTCAGACTGCTTAGCCAACATCCAGTCTTGGATAAACTGCAATTTCCTCCAGTTTAAATATTGGGAAAGCTGAAGCCATCATCTTCAACCCTTGCCACATACTCCGTACCCTTGCTTCTGATTCCCTCCTCCTGCCCGGCCACTGTCTCTGGTCAACCAGACTGTTCGCAATCTCAGCGTTCTTTTCGACGTCGAGCTGAGGTTCCAACCCCATGTCCTCTCCATTACAAAAAAACACCTACATCAGCCTCCGTAACTTCACCCGCCTCCATAACTTCACCCACCTCCACCCCTGCCTCAGCCTGTCTGCTGCTAAAATTCTCATCTGTATCTTTGTCATCTCCGGATGACTATTCCAATGCTCTGCTGGCTAGTCTCCCCTCCTCCATGCTTTGTAAACTTCAGTTCATCCAAATCTCATCCCACACCAAGTTCCGCTCTTCCATCACTCCTGTCCTTGCTGACCTACATTGGCTCCAGGTCCTCCAACACCTCCAATTTAAAATTCTCGTCTTCATGTTTAAATCATAGGAACAGGAGTAGGCCATTTAGCCCCTCGAGTCTGTTCCGCCATTCAGTGAGATCATGGCTGATCTGTGACCAAATCCATATACCCATTCTCATCATGGGCTCGCCCCTCCCTATCTATAACCTCCTCCGGCCCTACAACCCTACCTGAACTCTGCGTTTTTCCAACTCCAACCTTTTATGTATCTCCCACTTCCTTCGCCCCACCATTGGCAACGTGAGTTTGTTGCCTAGGCCCCATGTTCTCGAATTCTCTCCATAAACCTCCGCTTTTCCGCCTCCCTCTCCTTTTAAAATACTCTTCTTAAAACTCACCTCTTTGGCGAAGCGTTTGATCACTCTCCTAATATCTTCTCATTTTTGTCTGATTACAGCTCTGGCAAGTGCCTTGGGTTTTTTTTTCTACTTTAATGGCGTGATATAAAAGCAATTTGTTGTTGTACTTAACTCTGGATGGGGGAAGAACAAAGTGCTTGATTAAAAAATCTAGGGAATTAGCTTGGAGGCTATAGAGATGATTAAGAACTAAAAGGATAAAATACTTTTGCCAGATGTGATGTTTCCTGTGTTGCTGGTGTTGGGGGTTGGTAATGTTTGCGGAGACTAGCAGACCAGAGTTGAATAGTGGACTTGATAAATATTCTGGAGGTTTGTTTGGTTACCTTTTAGGTGTATGGTTGCCTTTCGGGGTTAGAGGATACTTATGCACAACTTTACTCAGGAGATTGATTGGGTAGGTTAGATTGTGTGGTTGTCAAAGGAACAAGTTTGATGGGCCAAATGACCCCTTCTCATTGTATACTTTTTATGATGTCAGTAGTGAGCAAATTGAGTTTCTTATTCCGCTATTGTGTACCGTGGAACAGTCCCACAACGTGCCATTCTTCCTTCACCTCCCCTCACCTCCTGCTCTCTGGAAGTTGCTGATTCCAGCTAGGGCACAATTCCATGGATGGCAGCCCTTCAGCATCTAACTGAATCGGCTGTTCTTGAGATGTAAACCTGACCCAGTCAGTATTGAGTATTAGCAAGCCATTCAACAATTGGTGGAGGGGGTGGTTCTCATCACAGCTGAGCTGAGATCCTGACATCATCCATTTGTGCAATTTCCAGCATTGAACAGCAAACAGGAACCTTGCCTTTCCTTCACCACTTTCTCACCCAATCCCTAGCCCAAGGATGTTCAA
Source organism: Heptranchias perlo (assembly GCF_035084215.1). NCBI lineage: Eukaryota > Metazoa > Chordata > Chondrichthyes > Hexanchiformes > Hexanchidae > Heptranchias > Heptranchias perlo. The sequence continues at coordinate 7,930,092 of NC_090328.1, forward strand.
CTCAATTGTAGTAATCCCTATAGCTGCCCCAGTTGAAATCTGCTAAATGCAGATTAGGAAATTAAAGCTAAGTCTTTCCTGATGTGTATGACTCAGCACCATGTTGTACATATAGCTGCTAAACCATCAAGGAGCTGCACTAAGAAGTTGTAATTCTATTGTTTTGAAACCTTTAAACTGTTCAGTTGTATTTGCAGTGTTTCTATGCTTAAGCGATTGACTTGTAATTTTTCTCTCTCTTCCCCTCCCCCCTAACCAAAAACCTGGCTCTTTAAAACCTCACTACCTCCAAAATGAATGCAGACAGAGAAGCAATCAATGTAATTATTATGGTATTAAAAAATCATAAGTAAGGAAAAATAATGAACTTCAAAAAAACTGACCACAATACAACAAACAAAAAAAGTATGAAAAATGAAAAACCCAGATAGATTTTTAGAATCACACTCCAAATATTGGTTCATTGCCAGTGTGGGGACTTTGATGCTAAGAATCTAATTTAATTGTTGGTGTGAAGTTTTCTTTCGAGCATTTTAAATAAATTCTATACTTTGCTTTTTTTGTTCCTCTCCTTCCCTTTATTCATTCCCTTTATTCACCCCTGCTTCTATGCATTTCCATCCAGAACAAAGAAGTGGTTCAGGCTGTGGCCTTCACAGACATTGGCAATGTAGCCCTGTCAGTGTGTGTGTGTACTGGCATGAGATTAGTGTCAGTTCTTCCTTCTTTATGTTCCCCCACTCCACACATCATTCTCTGGCCAAGAGCTGAAGTAGTTTATTCCCAGGCTTCTAATAATGCTGCTCTATAACCAGGAGGGGTATGAGAATGATCTGGTCTGAGAGTTGGCTTGTGTTCTCATCTCATTTCTCTTTCCTTCTTATGGGAAAGTGCATTATACCCCTGATTGTTAGACTGACTGCCCTAATTTCTTCTGCAAAAATATCAAAACGATGGAAAGCAAAAAGACCAGCTGGTCCGTCAAACCTATCCCATGGTGCAATGTAAGCACACCATGACTCCCATTGACCCCCACCAGCCAGCCACGCAATCTCCAGGGAGAGGCAAAAAAGCAGGAACAAATCCTAGACCAATTTGGTAGGGGGGTGGGAGAATGTGGAAAATTCCTCTCTAACTTCCAACGGTTCCAGGAGACATCAGTGACTTGGAGTCACATCCCCCCCACCCCCCACCATTACGCCACCTACCTTTTTGTTCGCGTGATGTCAGCCATAATTAGAAAGTTATCCAGCTCCCTTTTGAATGTTTGCTGCGTATCCGCTCTCACTGCATGAGTTGAAATTTGTTCCAATGGTCACTGTCTTTCAATGAAAGAATAACCTCCTGACACCTAATCTAGTTCTATGCTTATGTAACTTACGCACACATATTCCTGGTACTCCCTAACCAATCTAATTCAAATAGCTTTTCCAAATAAAAATTCGATTCACTCCACATGATATCAAAAAACGGCTGAGTGCACTGAATACAGCAAAGATTATGGGCCCCGACAATGTCCTGGCTGTAGTGCTGAACACTTGTGCTCCAGAACTAGCTGCGCCTCTAGCCAAGCTGTTCCCGTATGGCTACAACACTGGCATCTACCTGACAAAGTGGAAAATTGCCCAGGTATGTCCTGTCCACAAAAAGCAGGACAAATCCAATCCGGCCAATTACCGCCCCATCAGTCTACTCTCAATAATCAGCAAAGTGATGGAAGGTGTCGTCGACAGTGCTATCAAGCGGCACTTACTCACCAATAACCTACTCACCATTGGTCAGTTTGGGTTGCGCCAGGACCACTCTGCTCCAGACCTCAATACAGCCTTGGTACAAACATGGACAAAAGAGCTGAACTCCAGAGGTGAGGTGAGAGTGACTGCCCGTGACATCAAGGCAGCATTTGACTGAGTGTGGCACCAAGGAGCTCTAGTAAAATTGAAGGCAATAGGAATCGGGGAAAACTCTCCAGTGGCTGGAGTCATACCCAGCACAAAGGAAGATGGTAGTGGTTGTTGGAGGCCAATCATCTCAGCCCCAGGACATCGCTGCAGGAGTTCCTCAGGGCAGCCGTAAGTCCAACCATCTTCAGCTGCTTCATCAATGACCTTCCCTCCATCATAAGGTCAGAAGTCGGGATGTTTGCTGATGATTGCACAGTGTTCAGTTCCATTCGCAACCCCTCAGATAATGAAGCAGTCCGTGCCCGCAAGCAGCAAGACCTGGACAACAACCAGGCTTGGGCTGATATGCGGCACGAATGTTACTTGCCACTTAAGTGCCAGGCAATGACCATCTCCAACAAGAGAGAATCTAACCATCTCCCCTTGACATTCAACGGCATTACCATCGCCGAATCCCCCACCATCAATACCCTGGGGCCACCGTTGACCAGAAACTTAACTGGAGCAGCCACATAAATACTGTTGCTACAAGAGCAGGCCAGAGGCTGGGTATTCTGCAGCGAGTGACTCACCTCTTGACTCCTCAAAGCCTTTCCACCATCTACAAGGCACAAGTCAGGAGTGTGATGGAATATTCTCCACTTACCTGGATGAGTGCAGTCCCAACACCACTCAAGAAGCTCAACACCATCCAGGACAAAGCAGCCCGCTTGATTGACACCCCATCCATCACCTTAAACATTTACTCCCTCCACCACCGGCACACTGTGGCTGCAGTGTGTACCATCTACAAAATGCACTGCAGCAACTTGTCAAGGCTTCTTCGACATCACCTCCCAAACCCGCAACCTCTGCTACCTAGAAGGACAAAGGCAGTAGGCGCATGGCAACACCACCACCTGCACATTCCCCTCTAAGTCACGCACCATCCTGACTTGGAAATATATCACGTTTCTTCATTATTGCTGGGTCAAAATCCTGGCACTCCCTACCTATCAGCACTGTGGGAGTACCTTCATCCAGACTGCAGTGGTTCAAGAAGGGGGCTCACCACCACCTTCTCAAGGGCAATTAGGGATGGGCAGTAAATGCCGGCCTCGCCAGTTATGCCCACATCCCATGAACGACTTAAAAAAATGTGGATCGATTCATCAAATCTCCTCGAAACTACGTTTCGAAATCTCGAGTGAAAGGCTTCAGCTCTCTCAGCTTATCGTGGTAACTAAGGGTCTTTATTTTTTGAAATTAAAACAAAGCATTTTTTAAAATCAAGCTGAAAGGCCTAATTCAATATAGTGCGTCACCAAGGTTAAAAAAAAGTAAATGAAAAATAGGTAGTTCGCGAAGTAGTGATTAGGTGACATCAAGCAAGAGAGTGATTATTGATGGTTTTAGATGGGGCTTGATGAGATGCTGATATGCTGATTCCCAACACATAGGGTCTCGCACAGCCAGTGGCAGCCCCAAAGTAAACTTATCAGATTTACTAAGAATGACCACTGAAGACTGGGACTTGTTTTTCCACTGGCCAGCCTTGCTCAATCTGGCAAGCTTATTTTTAGTTGCCTTATATTCCATAAAGCCCACAGGCTGGGAACTAGCATGACTAGCACTTAATTAAGCCCAGTATAAAAGCAGTTTGTAAAAGTAAGGCAGAGGGAGGAGAAATATTGAAAAAGGATGCTGATGCATGGTGCTTGATCAGCTCTGGGGACTCATCTTAAGGTGGTGATGATCAGGAAATGGTTAATTACAGCAGTGAGAAAAGTGATCATCTTTTTATTAAAATGCTGCCTATTACCCACCGAGTAATGGATCTCATTAACCAGAGTAGCCTGCTTGAAAATGAAATGCTGTTGTGTTTTTTTTTAGCCTTAGGGCTGCAAGATCTAATATGATTTCAAATCCTGCAATCAGGGTTTAATGGTAGGCTGATTCTGTCTGCAGATGGCCGTTAACGGAGGCCAGAAATATCATCGATGCAAATTTCACCTTATTAAGGGTAGCTGTGATTTACGTATGGTACTGTCTCCAATCAATGAAAAAGGCAGAACCTGTTATTAGGCAAGATTTATTTTTCTATTTTAAATTTATGATCCGTAAATAGCAAACCTCTAATATTGGTATGCTGAAAGCTTCCAGAACACTCAACTTGGCTGTGATGTCTACTGGAAAGTGTTTATTGAATATTCATGAAGGTGATTGACATTGGAACTGTTAGACTGGGGGTGGAGAATAAATGAGGACAACAAAATTTATGGTTGCTATTCCGAATTCAAGTCACAAAATGAGCCAGTAATTTAGTATTCTTTGAAGGTCACTTGCTTTTCCTTGCCCAAACTTTGGAGTTAAAGAAAGGCACTAGAGTGGAAAGAAGGCAGAGAAATGTGAAAGTAAATGGTCTGCATTTTTCCCCTTTTTTAAAGACAATTTTTAAATTCTAATAATACTGTCTAAATAAGGACTTGAGCTTTTTTTAAAAAAAATGAAAACCTGCATTGTACATTTTGGAAATCTGTTTTAAATGATGATGGTAACCTTTTGGATGTTTTGTCTTATTTTCTTGTGTCTGTTATATTTGATATGATGGAGTGTCATTGGTATCCACATTAAAATGTAGCAAAGTCTGGGGAGACTTGTTTTCTTTTGTAGTAACCCCTCCACCCCCTTTTATATATGAATTAAAACAATAGTCTCTGCAGCTTTATGTTACCCCCGTGGACACCTTCGGGTTGGATCTCTCTCCCTGCTATGCCACTTTGGTGATGCTGTTGCCTGCAAACTCTGCTCGCAAACCACAGGACCGCTACAGGAAACCATGGGCCCCACAATTAGCTGGGAGCTGATCTGGAGATGTGGGATCGTGGGAAACCACACATCAGAGGGAGATCCAATTTGCGGGTTTCTATGTGGGTAATTTTAAAATTACTATCTTTACCTTAATATTGAAGGAACCTCATCTGTTTTTAAATATTTTTTTTGTTGATTTGTTTTTGTCATCGTTTAAAAGGGGAAAATTTCAATTGGATATTATAAAGAATTGCAGTGTGATGAAGTGAATTTGTAGCTGTAGATATGGTGATTTGCTTAAGTTTGTTCTGCAATCTAGCACCTTTTTTAGCCTGGAAAGCTGCATTGGAAAGTGGTTTTGTGCATTGTGTTTTCCCTTTTTCCTACTAGTAATTCTGCCCTGTTTATGTTGCTGAATGGTTTGATTCACTGACGAGACAGAACCAAGATAGTTGTAGCTGCCCAAAAAAATACCTGGCAGTCTAACTGCCTCTGTCTCATGCCCTAACTGTAATTGAAGCAGCTTTTATATTCAAATGTGTGGGCTGAGCATGTGAAGTTTACAAACAAAAAGTCTCTTGTGGAGTGTCTGCAGTTTTTATTAAAAATTACTTTTTCTAATCTAAAAAATCACTTTTTTAATGTAGACTTAATTCTTATTGATTGCATTTAAAATTCAGTTGAATTTCAGTTGAGGAAGATAATGGGGTGTTTTGATGCAGACATGCTGGCAGCAGCAATGGATTTTGACTGCCTCAAATTCACTATTTGTCTGGCAATGTTAGATCGAGTTATATCGAGTCCTCAGCACAGAAACAGACCAAACTGATCTGTGCTGGCATTTATGCACCACATGAGCCTCCTCCCTCCCTACTTCATCTAACCCTATCAGCATACCTTTCTATTCCTTTCTCCCCTGTTTGCTTTTCTAGTTTCTCCTTAAATGCATCCATGCTATTTGCCTCAACTACTCCTTGCGATAGTGTTCCACATTCTTACCACTCTTTGGGTAAAGATGTTTCTCCTGAATTCCATATTGGATTTATTAGTGACTAACTTGTATTGATGACCTCTGGTTCTGGCCTCTCCCACTAGTGGAAACATCTTCTCCATGTCTACCCTATCAAACCCTTTCATAATCTTAAAGACCTCTATCAGGTCACCCCTCAGCCTTCTCTTTTCTAGAGAAAAGAGCAACAGCCTGTTCAGTCTTTCCTGATAAAGATATCCTCTCAGTTCTGGCATCATCCTTATGAATCTTTTTTGCACCTTCTTCAATGCCTCTATATCCTTTTTATAATATGGAGACCAGAACTGTGCACAGTACTCCAGGTGTGGTCTAACCACGATTCTATCCAAGTTGCTTTTGAATTCTATCCCTCTAGAAATGAACCCCAGTGCTTGGTTTGCCTTTTTATGGCCTTATTAACCTGTATTGCTACTTTTAGTGATTTGTGTATCTGTACCCTGAATACCTTTGTTCCTTTATCCCATTTAGACTTATTCAAGCAATATGTGGCCTCCCTTTTCAACCTAAATGCACCACCTCACATTTATCTATATTGAAATTGATTTGACAATTATACGCCTATTCTGCAAGTTTATTAATGTCCTCTTGCATTTTGACACATTCTTCCTTTGTATTATCTATACCCCCCACTTTGGTGTCTTCTGCAAATTTTGAAACTGTACTTCCGATTCCCAAGTCCAAATCGTTTATGTAAATTGTGAAGTGTAAAGTGGTCCCAGCACTGATCCCTGTGGAACATCCCTTCTCACCTTTTTGCCTGTCTGACTAGCTACCCTTAACCCCATCTCTCTCTATTCTGTTTTGTAACCAGTTTGCTATCCATTCTGCTACCCGTCCCCTGACTCCACATGCTCTGACCTTAATCATAAGTCTACAATTTGGTACCTTTATCAAAGGCCATTTGAAAATCCAAATATGTTTTATCTACTGCATTACTCTTGTCTACTCTTTCTGTTACTTCAAAGAATTCAATAAGGTTGGTCAAGCATGACTTTCCCTTCTGAAATCCATGCTGACTACTCTTCATTATATTTTCGTACTCTAGATGTTTTTCTATTACATCCTTGAGTAAAGATTCCATTATCTTTCCTATCACAGATGTTAAGCTAACAGGTCTATTGTTCCCTGGACTTGATCTATCTCCCTTTTTTAAATATAGGAATAAAATTAGCTGTCCGCCAGTCCTCTGGCACTATTCCCCTTTCTAATGAATTTTTATATATATGTAATAGTGCCTCTGTTATCTCTTCCCTAACTTCTTTTAAAATGCATGAATGCAATCCATCCGGACCAGGCGTTTTATCCTCTCTAAGTTTGATTAGTTTATCAATTATCTCTTCCCTTTCTATCTTAAATGTCTTTATATCTTTTCTGATCTCTTCTTCTAATATCGTGCCCACCATATTAGTCTCTATGGTAAATACTGAGGAAAAGTAATTATTCAATATTTCTCCCTTTTCGCTGTCATTACCTGTGAGTCTACCTTGTGCATTCCTTAGTGGCCCTATCCCTATCCTGGTTTTTCTTTTGTTATTAATATGTCTGTAGAATACTATTTTTTTTTATATATTCCTTGATTTAATTTAGTTGTTCTTTGCTTTCCTAATTTTTTTGTCTTCTTTCCTAACCTCTTGGTATTCCCTTATTTCATTCTCCTTTATTGTCTGTGTACTTAAAAGTATACCTTTTTCTTTAGTTTCAATTTTACCCTCATCTCTTTATTCATCTATGGTGTTTCATTATTGGCTAGTTTGTTCTTGTTTTTTAGAGGAATATATTTCACCTGAAGTCTGTTGATCATCGTTTTAAATATTTCCCACTGCTGTTATATCTTTGACAGTTTTTTTTTCTAGTTTACCTTCCCTAGTTCCATTATCATCCCCCTCAAAATTAGCTATTTCCAGTCTGTTACCTTGGTTTTTGTCTGTCTTACTTCTTTCTCAATCATTATTTTAAACTTTATTATACTATGATCGCTATTGCCTAGATGTTCACTTCTCTTATCTGTTCTGGTTCATTCCCCATACTAGATCCAGCAATGATTCTCTCTTGTCGGGCTTGCCACATACTGGGTAAGAAAGGAGCCCTGTGCACACTGTAAAAGCTCCATTCCCTTTTCCCCTCTCCCTACCTCTTGCCAGTTTATTTGAGGGGGAGTTGAAATCTCTCATGATTATTATTTGATTCTTTTTTTTACTCATTTCATAGATTTGCCTACATACTACTTCCTCCACTATTAGGTGGTCTTTAGAATATACCTATTAATGTGATTGATCCCTTCTTATCCTTTGTCTCAATCTATATGGATTCTGTTTCTATCTTAATATTACTTATGCCCCTTTTTTTGTATTGCCATTGTGTTGTCTCTAATTAGCACAGCTACCCCCGCCCCCCCCCTTCTTCCTTCCCTATCCTTTCTAAATACATTATATCCTGCAATATTTAACTACCAGTCCTGTTCTTTATCTAGGCATGTTTCAGTTATTGCTACTACATCTGGCTCCTTGCTATGAATTATTGCCTCCAGTTATCCTGTTTTGTTTTGGATGCTTTGCACATTGCTGTATAGTCATTTTAATTTGTTTTTAATAATTGTTCCCCTCGCTTTATTTTTAAGTCATTTTGTACTTATATTCTATAACTGCATTTGTTCCCTGATTGTTTGTTACCCTTATTCCTTACCTTGGTCTGACCTTTACTCTCATTTCGTATGTCTTTTTTTCTTCAGACTGGTTATCTTCTCCAGGTCGCATTTCCCCCCCCGCCCCCTGCAAGTCTTACTCGTTTAAAATCCTATTGACAGGCCTATTTATCGTTTCCACTGGGACATTGGTCCCATTCCGGTTAAGGTGGCACCCGTCCCAGCACTGTTGCCAGTGTCCAGTGAAATGGAACCCCTCCTTCCCACACCAGTCTTTCAGCCACGCATTCACGTTCCTGACCTGTCTATCCCTATGACAATTAGCACGTGGCTCGGGTAGTAATCCCGAGATTACCACCTGTGAGGTCCTGATTTTTAATTTAGTTCCTAACTTCTGATATTCTCTTAGAAGGACCTCCTCCCTTTTCTTCCCTATGTTATTGGTCCCAACGTGGACCACGATAATTGGATCTTCCCCATCCCTTTCCAAGTTCCTCTCCAGTTGCTCAGATACCCTTTACCCTTGTACTAGGTAGTCATGATGTGGAGATGCCGGTGATGGACTGGGGTTGACAATTGTAAACAATTTTACAACACCAAGTTATAGTCCAGCAATTTTATTTTAAATTCACAAGCTGAGGAAGGAGGTAGCCTCCGAAAGCTTGTGAATTTAAAATAAAATTGCTGGACTATAACTTGGTGTTGTAAAATTGTTTACACTTGTACTAGGTAGGCTTCACACTCTCCTGGACTCTTAAGTCACGACTGCAAAGGATGCTATCTATCCCCCTAATTATTGAATCCCTTATGACAACAACCTTTCTATTCTGCTCCACAGTGCCATGGTTAGCATTCTGGCTGTCCACTCTGCAGTCTACATCCTTATCTCACAGATAGCAAGTACATTGTACCTGTTGGATAGGACCAGTGTCTGCTGGACGTCTTTCTTTACCTCCCTTTAATTCCCCTTACCCTGCTGACGAACAATCACACTCTCCGCTTCCTGTACTTGCCCTTTCCTCTGAGATGTGACTGTACTCTGGAGAAAACTATCCAAAAATTCCTCCCCCTCCCTTATTTGTCAGTGGCTCTGATTCGCACTCCAGCTCAAGGACTCTGAGCTGGAGTGTCTCAAGGCAGGGACATTTCCTGCAGATGTGGCAATCCTGGACAGTATTTCATAATACAATCAAGAAGAATCAGTGTGGTTTTATGAAGGGGAAATCATGTCTTCTTAGAGTTCTTTGAGGAAGTAATGGGCAAGGTGGATAAAGGGGAACCAATGGATGCAATATATTTGGATTTCCAAAAGGCATTCGATAAGGTGCCACAAAAGATTACTGTGCAAGATAAGAGCTCATGGTGTTGGGGGTAATATACTAGCATGGATAGAGGATTGGCTAACTAACAGAAAACAAAGAGCCGGGATAATAGGGTCGTTTGCAAAATGGCAATCCTTAACTAATGGGGTGCCGCAGGGATCAGTGCCTGGGCCTCAGCTATTTACAATATATATCAATGACTTGGATGAAGGAACAGAGTGTCTTGTGGCCAAATTTGCTGATGATACAAAGATAGGTGGAAAAGCAAGTTGCGATGAGGACACAGTGTCTGCAAAGGGATATTGACAGGTTAAGCGAATGGGCAAAAATTTGGCAGATGGAATATAATGTGGGAAAATGTGAAGTCATCCACTTTGGGAGGAAAAATAAAAAAGCAAAATATTGAATGGAGAAACACTACAAAATGCTGTGGTACAGAGGGATCTGGGTGTCCTCGTACGTGAAACACAAAGTCAACGTACAGGTGCAGCAGGTAATCTGGAAGGTAAACAGAATATTGGCCTTTATTTCTAGGGGGATGGAGTATAAAAGCAGGGAAGTCATGCTACAACTGTACAGGGTGTTGGTGAGACCACACCTGGAGTACTGCATACAGTTCTGGTGCCCTTATTTAAGGAAGGACATACTTGCATTGGAGGCAGTTCAGAGAAGGTTCACTAGGTTGATTCTGGGCATGGAAGGGTTGTCTTATGAGGAAAGATTGAACAGGTTGGGTCTATACTCATTGGAGTTTAGAAGTATGAGAGGAGACCTCATTGAAATATACAAGATTCTGAGTGGACTCTATAGGGTAGATGCTGAGAGGATGTTACCCCTCATGGGGGAATCTAAAACTAGGGGGCATAGTCTCAGAATAAGGGGTCGCCTGTTTAAGACGGAAATGAGGAGGAATTTCTTCTCCCAGAGGGTCGTGAATCTTTGGAATTCTTTACCCCAAAAAGCTGTAGAGACTGAGTCATTGAATATGTTCAAGGCTGAATTAGACAAATTTTTGATCAGCAAGGGAGTCAAAGGATATGGGGAAAAGGCAGGAAAGTGGAGTTGAGGTAAAAATCAGATCAGCCATGATCTCATTAAATGCCAGAGCAGGCTCGAGGGGCCGAATGGCCTACTCCTGCTCTATCTCTTATGGTCTTCTGTCCACAAACTCTCACATATCTCAGTCCCAATACACAGCCTGCACTGCCATTTTAGTTTTTATTTATTTATTTTAGCAGTAATTTAATTCTAGATATAATATAATTACTTGAGATCTAGATTATAGAAGCATAAAACATAGGAGCAAGAGTAGGCCCTTCGGGCCTGCTCCGCCATTCAAAATGTCATGGCTGATCGTCTAACTCAGTACCCTGTTCCTGCTTTTTCCCCAGATCCCTTTAGCATTAAGAAATATATCTATCTCCTTCTTGAATATATTTAATGACTTGGCCTCCTCTGCCTTCTGTGGTAGAGAATTCCACAGGTTCACCACCCTCTGAGCGAAGAAATTTCTCCTTATCTCTGTTCTAAATGGCATACCCCATATCCTGAAACTATGACCCCTCGTTCTGGACTCCCCAGCCATCGGGAACATCCTCCCTGCATCTAGTCTAAAGGAAGTAGGTGAGCACATTGCAGGCCCTAACTGTAATCTTTCAAAGTTCTCTAGATTCAGGAACTGTCCCTCTAGATTGGAAAATTGCACATGTCACTCTGCTTTTTAAGAGAGGAGAGAGAGAAAAACCAGGGAATTACAGACCAGTTAGCCTAACATCTGTTGTGGGGAAAATGCTGGAGTCTATAATTAAGGATAGGGTGACTGAACACCTCGAATTTTCAGTTAATCAGGGAGAGCCAGCATGGATTTGTGAAAGGTAGGTCGTGCCTGACAAACCTGATTGAATTTTTTGAAGAGGTGACTAAAGTAGTGGACAGGGGAATGTCAATGGATGTTATTTATATGAACTTCCAGAAGGCATTTGATAAGGTCCCACATAAGAGACTGTTAACTAAGATAGAAGCCCATGGAATCGAAGGAAAAGCACGGATTTGGTTAGGAAGTTGGCTGAGCGAAAGACGACAGAAAGTAGGGATAATGGGTAGGTACTCACATTGGCAGGATGTGACTAGTGGAGTCCCACAGGGATCTGTCTTGGGGCCTCAATTATTCACAATATTTATTAACGACTTAGATGAAGGCATAGAAAGTTTCATATCTAAGTTTGCCGATGACACAAAGATTGATGGCATTGTAAACAGTGTAGATGAAAACATAAAATTACAAAGGGATATTATAGATTAGGTGAATGGGCAAAACTGTGGCAAATGGAATTCAATGTAGACAAATGTGAGGTCATCCACTTTGGATCAAAAAAGGATAGAACAGGGTACTTTCTAAATGGTAAAAAGTTAAAAACAGTGGATGTCCAAAGGGACTTAGGGGTTCAGGTACATAGATCATTGAAGTGTCATGAACAGGTGCAGAAAATACTCAAAGGCTAATAAGGCCTTTATATCTAGAGTACAAGGGGGCAGAAGTTATGCTGCAGCTATACAAAACCTTGGTTAGACCGCACCTGGAGTACTGAGAGTAGTTCTGGGCACCGCACCTTTGGAAGGACATATTGGCCTTGGAGGGAATGCAGCGTAGGTTTACTAGAATGATACCCGGACTTCAAGGGTTAAGTTACAAGGAGAGATTACACAAATTGGGGTTGTACTCTCTGGAGTTTCGAAGGTTAAAGGGTGATCTGATCGAAGTTTATAAGATATTAAGGGGAACAGATAGGGTGGATAGAGAGAAACTATTTCCGCTGGTTGGGGATTCTAGGAGTAGGGGGCACAGTCTAAAAATTAGAGCCAAACCTTTCAGGAACGAGATTGGAAAACATTTCTACACACAAAGGGTGGTAGAAGTTGGGAACTCTCTTCCGCAAACGGCAATTGATACTAGCTCAATTGCTAAATTTAAATCTGAGATCGATAGCTTTTTGGCAATCAAAGGTATTAAGGGATATGGGCCAAAGGCAGGTATATGGAGCTAGATCACAGATCAGCCATGATCTTATCAAATGGCGGAGCAGGCACGAGGGGTTGAATGGCCTACTCTTGTTCCTATGTTCCTAGTCTGTCTAGTCCTGTTAGAATTTTATATGTTTCGATGAGATCACCTCTCATTCTTCTAAACTCTAGTGAATATAGGCCTAGTCGACTCAGTGTCTCCTCATAAGTCAGTCCTGCCACCCCATGATGTGGAGATGCCGGTGATGGACGGGGTGGACAATGTAAGGAATCTTACAACACCAGGTTATAGTCCAACAGTTTTATTTGAAAATCACAAGCTTTCGGAGGCTTTCTCCTTCGTCAGGTGAGTGTGGGATTCCATGGAAGGTACCGCATATATAGTCAGAGAACAATGCCTGGTGATTACAGATAATCTGTCCAACTGCCCGTTGTCAAGGCAATCAAAGGAATTCGAATAGTGTTCAGACAGAGAGACATTACATACAGGACTACTGAATATACAAACGGTCAGAGCCGAGAGAGAGAGAAAAACATCCGAAAGGAAGAGAAAGAGAGAATGATCAGTTGTATTAAAAACAGATAACTCTTTTTTTCGCTGGTGGGGTTACGTGTAGCGTGACATGAACCCAAGATCCCGGTTGAGGCCGTCCTCATGGGTGCGGAACTTGGCTATCAATTTCTGCTCGACGATTTTGCATTGTCGTGTGTCTCGAAGGCCGCCTTGGAGAACGCTTACCCGAAGATCGGTGGCTGAATGTCCTTGACTGCTGAAGTGTTCCCCGACTGGGAGGGAACCCTCCTGTCTGGCGATTGTTGTGCGATATCCGTTCATCCGTTGTCGCAGTGTCTGCATGGTCTCGCCAATGTACCATGCTCCGGGGCATCCTTTCCTGCAACGTATGAGGTAGACAACATTGGCCAAGTCACAGGAGTATGAGCCATGTACCTGGTGGGTGGTGTCCTCTCGTGTGATGGTGGTATCTGTGTCTATGATCTGGCATGTCTTGCAGAGGTTGCCGTGGCAGGGTTTTGTGGTGTCGTGGACGCTGTTCTCCTGAAAGCTGGGTAATTTGCTGCGATCGATGGTCTGTTTGAGGTTGGGTGGCTGTTTGAAGGCGACTAGTGGAGGCGTGGGGATGGCCTTAGCGAGGTGTTCGTCGTCATCGATGACACGTTAAAATAAATTTGTTGGACTATAATTTGTTGGACTATAACACCGTTCACCTGACGAAGGAGGAAGCCTCCGAAAGCTTGTGGAATTTAAAATAAATTTGTTGGACTATAACTTGGTGTTGTAAAATTGTTTATAACTGCAGTAAGACATCCCTGCTCCTGTACTCAAATCCTCTTGCAATGAAGGCCAACATACCATTCGCCTTTCTAACTGCTTGCTGCACCTGAATGCTCGCTTTCAGCGACTGGTGTACAAGGACACCCAGGTCTCGTTGCACCTCCCCTTTTCCTAATCTATCACCATTCAGATGATAATCTGTCGTTTTGTTTTTACAACCAAAGTGGATAACCTCACATTTATCCACGTCATACTGCATCTGCCATGTTCTTGCCCACTCACCCAACTTGTCTAAATCACATTGGAGCCTCTTTGCATCCTCCTCACAGCTCACATTCCACCCCAGCTTTGTGTCGTCTGCAAACTTGGAAATGTTACATTTCGTTCCCTCATCCAAATCATTAATTTATATTAAATAGGTGGATTTAGCTTGATTTCAGGTTAATTTGTAACTAATTCGCCTTGTTTATTCACTTCTTTATTTTAGTATCCCCATAATTCCTAGTTATTTATGTACCAGATTTTTATTTAATGCAGTTCAGATCTCTTTTAATGTTGGTATCCTCTATATAGTTAATTTTAATTTTATCCCCTTAGATCTAATTAATTACACTTATTTAGAATTTACTGTTGCTCCTTGGTTTAAATTACTTGGCACTAAATTCCCGTCAACACTCTTTAGCAAATCACTCTGTTTAGTAGATTTACCCAACTATTACCAAGTTCTGTGCTTTTGCAGATATCCCTCTAATGTATATATACATTAATGTTTTTATGACTATTAATTCCTGAGACTCCTTTTTAAATTTCTGTAAAGTACAAAGGCTAGTAATTCTCTAAATGTATAATGGCAGCTAGGAGTATTGATGTTCTGTTTAATTTCTGATTTGCAGCAATTTTAAACGTAGTTACCTTCATATACCTTTTTGTTTTTTTTTAGTGCCGTAGTTTGTTGAATATAGATAGTTAATTAAATTTTAAATTTTAAAAAAAAAGAAAATGCTGGAAATACTCAGCAAGTCAAGCAGGATCTGCGGAGAAAGAAACAGTTAATGTTTCAGGTCGATGACCTTCCGTCAGAACTAGAAGAAGTTGAAGATTTAACAGTTTTTAAGCAAGTACAGAGCCAGGCAAAGAGGAGGGGAGGAAAGAACAAAAGGGAAGACCTCTGATAGGGTGGAGGGCAGAAGTGATTAAATGACAAAAGGGATGATGGTGCAAGGCAAGGAGGGTGGTAATGGGACAAGTAAAGAGACAAAAGATGGGTATAGGTGGCAACAGCAGAACCATTACCAGCACCCGATGTCCGAAAAAATGGGAGCAGTGGTTATGATCTGAAGTTATTGAAATCAGTGAGGTTATAAAGTGCCTAATGGAAAGATGAGGTGGTGTTCCTCGAGCTTCCATTGAGCTTCATTGGAACAGTGTAGGAGGCTGAGGACACAGAGGTCAGAGTGGGACAGAGAATAAAAATGACAAGCGACCAAAAGGTCAGGGTCACGCTTGCAGACAGAACGGAGGTGTTCAGCAAAGCGTTTGGTCTCCCCAGTGTAGAGGAGACAGCATCTTGAGCAGCGAATACAGTATAGTAAATTGAAAAGTACAAGTAAACCACTGTTTCACCTGGAAGGAGTGTTTGGGGCCCTGGATGGTGGGAAGGGAGGTGGTGAAAGGGCAGATGTTGCATCTCCTGTGCTTGCACGCAAAGGTGCCATGTGGAGGAGAGCAGTTGTTGGGGGTGATGGAAAAGTGATAACTAAATTTTAACTCTTCCGATATTGTTTTATTTTAACTCCACTTGGAGTCGAAGTACAATGGAAAGATAAAGGTGAAAATATTTTTAAAAAACCTGAGTGTGAGGTCAACTTCACTTAAATCTCTAATGGCTTTGCTTTTCCTATGCTCAAGAGCTTTAAAACTAAAATTGAATGAAGTTCAGTCTTTTCCCTGAGTAGCATGAATCTTTAGTGGTTTATTAGTATTGATGATTGTGATGTGAGTTGACGTTTCAATTTGTTTTGCCCACACAGGAGCCTAGAATATTTTGCTATGAATGGTGACTCTGGTGTCGGGGTGGTTACCTCCCCACCCCCATCGACCGCTCCGCACAAGGAGAAATACTTCGACCGAGTTGATGAGAACAATCCTGAATACCTCAGAGAGAGGAATATGCCACCTGACTTGCGTCAGGATTTCAACATGATGGAGCAGAGGAAAAGGGTGTCCATGATCCTGCAGAGTCCGGTAACCTCAAACATTTATTTTTTAATTGGTTCTTCGCAGGTACATGTGTTCACTAGTATTTGAAATGTAAACTGGTCTGCAATTAATTTAAAGGCCAGATGCAAAGCTTGACCACCATCATTTCATCATAAGTAAATTATTTAATGTGTATGGTAGTTATATTTGTAAAATCTTGCACCGAGTGCTTATAAATATTATGACATTGCAATTATATTTGTGAATTGAAAGCCAAAGGCCAATACTATATGATGCAGTGTTCTACTAGGCTTATGTGAAAGACCAATATAACTCTCCCCTGCGTTGTAGTGTTCTGTTTCTTTGCTATTGGAAGTAAACAATAATGCATTTACCATCTCCAAGTATCCTTAAGGTCGGTTAATGTGTAATCACTTTTACAAATTCTCTTTTTTATTTTCATATTTTTAAACTATATTTAAAACCAAAGCCTATGGGATCCCAGACTTTCACAGTTACCTCTTTACATCCTTTTTCCTTTTGGTGAAAGCTTGTTGGCTTTTGGTACTTTGGGGGAAGGATTTTGTATTCTTTGAGTGCCTTGTATTGGGCCAACTTCCAGGTGGTCTTCATTTTGCGAGCAGTGGCACAATAGAAGGTTCTTCTAATTTAGTTTGACAAAGTAATTGTTATGAAATGAATGTGTCTCCAATTTACTGTTTGTTTCAAAACCTCCTGATCTGAAGTCCCCATGCTACTTTTAACATATTGGGATATTTTACAACCTAGTTTATATGGAATGCTGAGTACCCTGGATACAATTTCAGTTTATTAAACTTCCTAATAACTCTGGGAGAAGCTAGATGTACACTCCAGTTGGCTTTTTTTAAAACTTATCAGCCCAGTTGCATTCTATATTTGGGCATGCCTAGGGGCTGAATATTCTGAGGTCACTGAGAGGGGTTACTGTCCTCAGATGTCTCTCAATGTCTAGTTCTGCAGTCTCTAATTCAGTTTGATTCATTTGATAATCCGGGTTGGACTGTGGATCTGACAACATATGTCGTCATTGCCATATTTTTCTGGGTCCTTTTGCCATCTACCTTGGCATAATTGTTCTGGTGAGGAAGGGCTTCTTGGTATACTAAGAGCCTTGGGTAAGTCTCACTGGTTTGAAAGAAGGGATAATCATATGAATTGATTCCATTTGAAAATTGTGTCATTACCTCACCAGTCCTGATGTTTCAACGAGATGGTTGAGACTCATTTCTCCTCCTGGTGATTTGAACATTCAATTTCTTGTATTCTAATGTTTGGCTACCATTTGGTAACCTAAGCTAGATTCAAAAGGCTGAGGAGAAGATCAAGGAAAGAGTGGGAGGATATATAGGCTTACACTCTTTAGGGATCAGCCTTGGCTCAGTAGTAGCAGAGGCACTCTTGCCTCTGAGTGAGAAGGTTGTGGGTTCAAGTCCCACTCCAGAGACTTGAGCACATAATCTAGGCTTGCACTTCTGTGCAGTACTGAGGGAGTGCTGCACTGTTGGAGGTGCCGACTTGCAGATGAGCATTAAACCTAGGCACTCTCAGGTGGATGTAAAAGATCTCATTGCACTATTTGAAAAAGAGCAGGGAAGTTCTCCCAGTGTCCTGGTCAAACAGGTTATCTGGTCATTATCTAACTGTTTGTGGGACCTTGCTGTGCACAAATTGGTTGCCACATTTCCCGACAATACAGCAGTACTTAAAAAATATTTTGTTGGCCGTGAGGCACTTTAGAACGGTCTGAGTTCGTAAAAGGCACTATATAAATGCAAATTCTTTCTTCTTTCTAAAGTTACAATCTGCAGTCAACTACAAGAACGTCCACTCTAGATTCTTCACTGAATATATATTTCTTTGGTCAGGGTTAATAAAATGGAGGGCCGAGAGCCAGCTGGTGAGGAAGTGGGTACCTTGTTCCATGTCGTCTGGTTCTGCACAGTAGGCCGAAGCCATTGGGACTGAATCGTGACGTGGATTTGGGACTTTAGGACATTAAGGTTCAGCCAGATCCCAAACACTCTTTGTTGAGCTTTCCGATGAAGGTCCTGTTACTTTCCTCAGTGGGTAGGTTAGTGAAGCTTCTGTTTGTGCTAGGCAGTGTTCAGATGCTTTTGCACAGGATTGCAATGCATACTAATGAAGTATGGGTGCTCATGCTTTAGAAAAATGCTCTTACGGCATGAGTTCCAGAAAGTATATACCCTGGTCCTGTGCTTTTTGTGAACCGCATGCAGTAAATTAAGGATACTGAAAGATCTTCGCTGACTACAATGTATAAATCTTTTTGCTTATAAATGGCTATGTTTGGCTCTCTTTTCTGTTTCATCTTTATAGATTTATGCTAGTGGTATGCTCTTAGATCTTTTATTTTGTGTTTTTCCCCCCTTTTAAGGATTTGACTCGCTGTTGGGATATGGTGGTTGTATGGACACCAGTTGCTCCCTGATACTTTACTGAAGTGACTTAGCTTGATAATGAGTTTCAGCAGGATTTTTGACTATGGGAGGCATCGCATCTAGTCTCTATCCGTACTCACTTGACAACCACAGGGTTAGCTGAACAGTGATCAAGAGGAGGACTGTGGTTATTTTTTGTTTCCCCCCCCCACCCCCAGCCATTCCTAAAACGGCCATATTACTATCCCAGGTGAAATCAGCTATCATGGCACAAACTGGATATCAAACCTGGGATCTACCCAGTCTCTGTGGTTCAGCTAATTGCAGGCTAAACTGATTTAAGCTTCTGTTAATCTATTGCTTTGCAACTTTGTATGTAGAAATTGAAAAACTAAAACTCACTTGGATATATCTCAAGCAATTTATTTATTGAAAGGTGCATCATCCATTTTCACTTATTCTGCTGAATTCTGGCTTTCATTGCCTTTTTAATCTGTTGACAGTGATGCAGTTTGAGCAGGAAAATGCAGTTGCATTTAAGATGCCTGCTAATAAGGTATTTTGAATGTTGAATGCAATTGTTTAATGGGGACAAGTTTCTTAGTTTTATTGATTTCTGAGTGCCATTATAAATATTCAAGTAGTATAATACTGTAAGATCTGTATTTCAGCCTAATGAAAATATTGAAAACTTTAGTTACTCACTTTAACTTTTAATGGCATTTGTGCTCTGGTGCCATTTAGCATTTTGATTTCAATTACTTTTTCATGTTATGAATTCATTCTTCTTCAGTTTGAACTGCTGTTTGAATGTTTTCCCAAACCACTTCCACATATAGAATTTCAATTAACCTGTGGGTCGTGAGACTGTGACTGAGTGGATGTTTGAAAAATGTCATACACAGGTCCCTGGGTGGTTGCAGCTTTAGCTTTCAATGTTCAGTTTATTTAAATGCATCGTGCGGTCAAGTGTCAAGAGTTTGCACTACAGATAAACATTTCTATATTTTAATCATTTGCTGCAGGCCTTTAACCTAGTTTTTTTTAATATTGACTATAATGACCCATTTATACTGCACATTTGGTCTTAATGCGGTGCAATCTTTCCACGCTTACCTAAGCCAAATGTGCAATATAATGCTGCTAGTTTCAAATAAATTTGAGCTGGGTGGTCCTGTCAACAGGAAAGATTTAATGCGATTCAAAAGCAAAATACTGCAGATGCAGGAAGTACTCAGCAGGTCAGGCAGCATCAGTGGAGAGAGAAACAGAGTTAACGTTTCAGGTCGATGACCTTTCATCAGAAGTTAGAGATTTATCAGTTTTTAAGCAAGTACAGAGCCAGGGGTAGGGGGTGGAGAACAAAAGGGAAGGTCTGTGATAGGTGGAGGGCAGGAATGATAAAGGGATGATGGTGCAAAGATTTAATGTGATTCTGGATTTACCCACCAAATCAGTTTCTTTTTATTTGTGAAACTTTCCTCACAATAAAAACTTAAGTATGGAATAAATAAGGCCATGTGGCCCATTAAGAGATTAAGAAATAAATTGATAGAGGTGATTAGAGCAGTTAGAAACAGGCTGATTCCAGTGATTGACAGGTCTAGAACACGGGGACATTGATACAAGATTAAATGGAAGACATTTAGGACAGAGCATGAGAAACTTATTTTCACTGTGTTGTTAGGATGTGGAATGCACTACTGGAGTTAGCAATTGAAACAGAGACCATGTCAAACATTTAAGCATAGTTTAGATAGAATGTTGAAGGAAAGGGGATAAAGGGATGTTGGAAGAGGGTGAACATATGGACTACTGCTTTTGTGAAGGAATGGTTGGGCTGACCGGCCTGTTTCCATGCTGTAATTTTCTGTAATTCCATTCCTTCGACAGACCGTATGCAATCTATCATGGAATCTACCC
The DNA here is from genome assembly GCF_035084215.1 of Heptranchias perlo. Taxonomy (NCBI): domain Eukaryota; kingdom Metazoa; phylum Chordata; class Chondrichthyes; order Hexanchiformes; family Hexanchidae; genus Heptranchias; species Heptranchias perlo. Next base: position 7,950,657 of record NC_090328.1, read on the forward strand.
AAATTATTTAATATCATTGGAGGAGGCCGGAGAAATTCTGCAGAGTTCCCCCCCCCACCACCCCGAAAGGCAAAACAAGCAATTCCACCTCCTCAACCTACCGAAGTAGCTATCTATCCCTGCATCCTAAATTCTTCACTAAACCTGTTTCTTGATGTGATGTTTCCAAGGCCCAAAGAGCAGTCAAACTATAATGTTCCATTTGGCAGTTGATCATCTCTAGCAATATTAATCTGTATAACCCTTAAATCTGTTTATGAATTAGATATTCATCCATTTCCCTTTATATAAAGGTGTTAATCAGCCACACAATATTATCTGCTTTAGCTGCAACTCTATTCCACATATCCACCACTGCAGGGCAGGGGAAATAAATATTTCTAATGCCATATTATGCCTGAATGCAAATTTTTTTAATTCACCCACTACATCTGCACTCACGGTGCAAGTTAAATAACCTGCTTGCATCTAAATTTTTTTTTTCTGTATTGGTTGTGGCGGGGTGGGGGGGGGGGTTTAAAAACTGAATCATGAGTCCTCTTAATCTTTTTCCTATCGGAGAAATTTATTTTAGTTCTGTGAGTATATCAACAAAACTTTTTTTTCGGGCCCCGTGACCTGGAATAATTCTTGTTGCTCTTTTCTCGACCTCTTTCACCACATCACAAAATTATATATAGTGCACCAAATTTAGCTCCAGCAATGCCTACCGTGTTCTGAATTGTAGTTAACTGCCCTTGATGTGCGTGATTAGCTTCATTAGCTAAAAGCCTTGCATTGACTAGATGATTTTGATCAATAATCACAACCAAATCATTTTCTTTCTTTCTCCACCCGTAATCATGGATCTCTCTCTTGTCTGCGTGGTTCGTGTTCCAATGTGTACAACCTATGTGAAAATCTATCTGCCATTCTTTAGCCTATCCACTTAATCTGACCAACCTCAAGTTTAACTATTTGTTCATCCTGAAATGCCTCATCGTTTTCATCAGTTCTTCTTGTAGCATTTCTTCTCCATATCATGGCTCTGGGATCACTTCATTGATTTGTTTTGATGCAGCACATAATTACTTGCTCTATGTTTCTTGAGTAATCAGATGTCCTTGCTCTGCAAATATTCATCCAGCTTTGGTTCCTGTCTGCCTGTATTTAACATCTATGCTGTGTAATGTCACCTGCAACTCAACCACCCACTTTGTGAAACTTGAATGAAATGTTATGGCAAAAACAATAATACAGAAGTACAGTGTAAAATAATACAGTTCCCACGACTTATACTACGTATGGTTATGGCAGGCAACCGTCTATACTGGGCTATTAACACTAACCAATACCATTGCCATAGGTGTGAATTACAAAGGCACTGTTTATATTAAGCACGTCAGCTATTTCGGGCAGACTCAGCTATCCGATCAGCAGTTCGTACCTCGTTAAGGTGCAATTTTCCTTGGATATTTAATCCCTTCTCTGTAGTCAGGTTACAGGTTGTGCTTTTCAGCACTGACTGCAGCAGCAAACATTGCTGGAAAGAGGAAAGCCATAATCCACAACATGAAAATCGACCTCCTGAACAAGGTGGATAAGCTGCCCAAGATGAGCCAGCCGACCTAGCGTAGCCCGTTTGTCTGCCAAAATCTACTAGTGCTGACTTGTAGAAATATCATGAAAAGCTGTAAGCTGACATCAAAATTCCAGCCCAGACAGCAAAAGGAAGCGCGAGGGTGAGGATAGAGCAGTTGAGACACTCCTGTGCTGGTTTCAGAATGCACGTGGGAGAGATGCACTTATCAGTAGCCCCCTTCTAGCCAAGCAGTTGGCTGAAGCACTTGGCAGGCCTGAATTGATCCCTCTGAGGGGTGGCCAAAAAAAAGCTAAAGAAAGGATTTCCATCCTGGTTTGCTGCAATATGAATGGCACTGAAAATTGTAATCTGCTGGTGGTTGGCAAATCGTGAAACTCTCACTGTTTGAGGAGTTCAGCAGTTGCCTGTGGCTTACTGTACGAATAAAACAGCTTAGATGAATGCAGACTTTTTTTTTGAATGGGTGCGCTTTTGGGATTGAAACTGGGTATTACCAAATTTGTCCTGATTCTAGATAACTTTTCTGGACACCCTTGCTTCTCTGGACTAAGGAGCATTTGTCTTGTGTTCCTTCCTGCCAACACAATCCTTATAATTCAGTCCTTTGAATCAGGGCATAATCTCTTGTATGAATCAGCATTATGTTAAAATCGATGAGGGCGCGAGTCCCTTAAGAGCTGGACTCAGATGAGTTAACTGCATCCCAGTGTGTGGGGGGAAAAAAAAACAAACCCCTCTCTGATGCTATGTGCCTATTGAAAAATGAGACTGTCAGCCAACAAACAATCCAGCATTGCTTCAAGAAAGCTGGGGGGGGGGGGGTTTACTGGTGGGGAGAAAAATATAGACTGAATTGTGGCAGAAATTGAGACTCTGACAGCATCAGACAGGAAGAATTCTCTCAGCGGTGTCACCTCGGTGACCATGACGCTCCGCCTGAAACTGACACAGAAGACCTAGGAAAGGTGGCCAGTGCAATGCAAGCACAAAATGACAAATAGGGAGAACAGGACCTGGGTGAAAACAAGTCAAGAGGTTATGGTAATGCTGACTGATGTTCGCCCTGCAGTTCTGATGTTGCGGCGTGCTATGAAGCAGCATCACAGAGAGCCAGACTAGGTGGACAAAGTTTAGCGTCCACACTGCCAGAGGAGGATAGTGCAGACTCATTATCAAGTTCTTCGGTGGAGACATGTAGGACTGCTGTGGTGTAAAGTTCAGTACAATTATATCCGTTATAATGTATAACATTTATTTTAACTGTTTTGATTTCTTTGCAGGTGTGTTGTGGTTTAAATAAAGTTTCTTCAACTGCCTACACTCGAGTTTGTTTACTTGTCATTTGGGAGCATGTGAAGTGGACGTTTCAGCAGCGCTACCCCTTTTAATCATCCACCTCATATAGCGAGCAAACCGTGTTAACACCAATGCACCCGCTAAACCCGTACTCTACTTAGAAGCTCTGAGAGTGTTCCTAGAGCAAAGAGCTGTTCCTAAAGAGCAAACTGCTGTTGTAGTTATTTTGATTGCTTCAATTATCAACGTTTTCACTTTGCTGATAACTCCATGAATGTTTTAGCAAACCTTCTCTTTGGGAACAGCATATAATGCAATGGCATAGGTCGCAGCCATGCTTTATTTTCATATGACACTGTTATGAAAGCGACAATGAATCTGGTTTACCAAACACTTCATGACTGCAGTATCTCGGTGGAGTGTTTCTGAATCTAAAAATGTAACTCAGTAAATGCATTGTTACAGTTTGCTGGTAGTGAGATGCATTTATTTCCTTAAGTACAGGTTCATCACAACAACAACAACTTCTATTTATATAGAGCCTTTAATGTAGTAAAATGTCCTAAGGTGCTTCACAGGAGCGTTATCGAACAAAATTTGACACCAAGCCACATAAGGAGATATTAGGACAGGTGACCAAAAGCTTGGTCAAAGGTAGATTTTTGGGAGTGTCTTAGAGGAGGGGAGAGCACGGTCAGGAGGCTGATGGAGGGAATTCCAGAGCTTAGGGTCTAGGCAGCTGAAGGCACGGCCGTCAGTGGTGGAGTGATTTTAAAATTGGGGGTGCGTGAGTCAAGAATTGGAAGCGTGCAGAGATCTGAGGGTTGTAGGGCTGGAGGTGGTTACATTGGGAGGTGCAAGGTCATGAAGGGATTTGAAAACGAGGATGAGAATTTTAAAATCAAGGCGTTGCTAGACCGGGAGCACTGGAGTGATGAGTGAATGGGACTTGGTGCAAGTTGCTTTAGGGCAACTGAGTTTTGGCTGAGCTCAAGTTTATGGAGGGTGGAAGATGGGAGGTCAGTCAAGAGAGCATTGGAATAGTCAAGTCTACATATAACAATGGCATAGATGAGGGTTTCAGCAGCTGATGAGCTGAGGCAGAGGCGAAGATGGGCGATGTTACAGAAGTGGAAGTAGGCGGTCTTAGCGATGGAGCGGATATGTGGTCGAAACTGATCTCAGGGTCAAATTGGACGACAAGGTTGCGAACAGTCTGGTTCAGCCTCAGATAGTGGCCAGGGAGAGGGTTGGAGTCTGTGGCTAGGGAACAAAACAAATAGAATATCATCTGAGAAAGTCAGCTGTTTCCAAATTTTAATTCACTATGTATCAAAGACTTTTGATATTGAATTACGCCACATGGTGTGGCACCAAACCACACAGAACAGAAAAACCTCAGGATCAACTCCTGTTCTATGTAAAGATAGCCATTTCAACAAAGGCATTACAGTCGGGGGCAATGCGTCAGAGCACCGGATCAGCGATAGAGTTCAGGGCTTCAAGGAGCGAGGTAAGACAATCAAAAGTGACGTCAGCACAAGGGGAGGAGCTGATTGGCTGCTAGCTAGTGAGGGTTTCTTTTACAGTCTTTAGTTTATTTCAGCTGCAGCTGCTGGAGGCACGAAGTCACAGCCAACAGGTAAGTGATTGGCTGGTGACCGGTAAGTAGTTTTTCTTTTTTTTTCTTGACATTGTAGTTGTTGTTAAGCTAACTTAAGGGTTAAGTCATGGCAGGAGATCCCAGACCTGTGTCATGTTCCTCTTGTGGGATGTGGGAATTCAGGGATCCTTCCTGTGTCCCTGGTTCCTTCACCTGCGGGAAGTGTCCAGCTGCAGCTACTGTTTGACCGCTTGACGGCTCTGGAGCTGCGGATGGACTCACTTTGGAGCATCCGCGATGCTGAGGAAGCCGTGGATAGCACGTTCAGTGAGTTGGTTACATCACAGATAAAAATTACTGAGGGAGATAGTGAATGGGTGACCAACAGACAGAGGAAGAGTAGGAAGGCAGTGCAGGGGTCCCCTGCGGTCATCTCCCTCCAAAACAGGAATACCGTTTTGGATACTGTTGGGGGAGATGGCTCACCAGGGGAAGGTGACAGTGGCCAGGTTCATGGCACCGTGGCTGGCTCTGCTGCACAGGAGGGCAGGAAAAAGAGTGGCAGAGCTATAGTGATAGGGGACTCGATTGTAAGGGGAATAGACAGACGTTTCTGCGGACGCAACCGAGACTCCAGGATGGTATGTTGCCTCCCTGGTGCAAGGGTCAGGGATGTCTCGGAGCGGCTGCAGGACATTCTGGAGGGGGAGGGTGAACAGCCAGTTGTCGTGGTACATATAGGTACCAACGATATAGGTAAAAAAACGGGATGAGGTCCTACAAGCTGAATTTAGGGAGTTAGGAGTTAAACTAAAAAGTAGGACCTCAAAGGTAGTAATCTCAGGATTGCTACCAGTGCCACGGGCTAGTCAGAGTAGGAATGACAGGATAGCTAGGATGAATACGTGGCTTGAGAGATTGTGCATGAGGGAGGGATTCAAATTCCTGGGCCATTGGAACCGGTTCTGGGGGAGGTGGGACCAGGACAAATTGGACGGTCTGCATCTGGGCAGGACTGGAACCAATGTCCTAGGGGGGAGTGTTTGCTAATGCTGTTGGGGAGAGTTTAAACTAATGTGGCAGGGGGATGGGAACCGATGCAGGAAGTCAGTGGGAAGTAAAGTGGTGACAGCAACAAAAGGCAGTAAGGGAGAGTGTACAAAACATGACCGGACAGATGGTCTGAGAAAGCAGGGCAAAGACCACGGGAAGTCTAGATTAAACTGCATTTATTTCAATGCAAGAAGTCTGATGGGCAAGGCAGATGAACTCAGGGCATGGATGGGTACATGGGACTGGGATGTTATAGCTATTACTGAAACATGGCTAAGGGAGGGGCAGGACTGGCAGCTCAATGTTCCAGGGTACAGATGCTATAGGAAAGATAGAGCAGGAGGTAAGAGAGGAGGGGGAGTTGCGTTCTTGATTAGGGAGAACATCACTCCAGTAGTGAGAGGGGATATATCCGAGGGTTCGCCCACTGAGTCTATATGGGTAGAACTGAAAAATAAGAAGGGAGAGATCACTTTGATAGGATTGTACTACAGACCCCCAAATAGTGAACAGGAAATTGAGGAGCAAATATGTAAGGAGGTTACAGATAGCTGCAAGAAAAATAGGGTGGTAATAGTAGGGGACTTTAACTTTCCCAACATTGACTGGGACAGCCATAGCATTCGGGGCTTGGATGGAGAGAAATTTGTTGAGTGTATTCAGGAGGAATTTCTCATTCAGTACGTGGATGGCCCGACTAGAGAGGGGGCAAAACTTGACCTCCTCTTGGGAAATAAGGAAGGGCAGGTGACAGAAGTGTTAGTGGGGATCACTTTGGGACCAGTGATCATAATTCCATTAGTTTTAAGATAGCTATGGAGAATGATAGGTCTGGCCCAAAAGTTAAAATTCTAAATTGGGGAAAGGCCAATTTTGATGGTATTAGACAGGAACTTTCAGAAGTTGATTGGGAGAGTCTGTTGGCAGGCAAAGGGACGTCTGGTAAGTGGGAGGCTTTCAAAAGTGTGTTAACCAGGGTTCAGGGTAAGCACATTCCTTATAAAGTGAAGGGCAAGGCTGGTAGAAGTAGGGAACCTTGGATGACTCGGGAGATTGAGGCCCTAGTCAGAAAGAAGGAGGAGGCAGATGACATGCATAGGCAGCTGGGATCAAGTGGATCCCTTGAAGAGTATAGAGATTGCCAGAGTAGAGTTAAGAGAGAAATCAGGAGGGCAAAAAGGGGACATGAGATTGCTTTGGCAGATAAGGCAAAGGAGAATCCGAAGAGCTTCTACAAATACATAAAGGGCAAAAGAGTAACTAGGGAGAGAGTAGGGCCTCTTGAGGATCAACAAGGTCATCTATGTGCGGAACCACGAGATGGGCGAGATCCTAAATGAATATTTCACATCGGTATTTACAGTTGAGAAAGGCATGGATGTTAGGGAACTTGGGGAAATAAATAGTGGCGTCTTGAGGAGTGTACATATTACAGAGAGGGAGGTGCTGGAAGTCTTAACGCGCATCAAGGTAGATAAATCTCCGGGACCTGATGAAATGTATCCCAGGACGTTATGGGAGGTTAGGGAGGAAATTGCGGGTCCCCTAGCAGAGATATTTGAATCATCCACCGCTACAGGTGAGGTGCCTGAAGATTGGAGGGTAGCAAATGTTGTGCCTTTGTTTAAGAAGGGCGGCAGGGAAAAGCCTGGGAACTACTGACCAGTGAGCCTGACATCTGTAGTGGGTAAGTTGTTAGAGGGTATTCTGAGAGACAGGATCTACAGGCATTTGGAGAGGCAGGGACTGATTAGGAACAGTCAGCATGGTTTTGTGAGAGGAAAATCATGTCTCACGAATTTGATTGAGTTTTTTGAAGGGGTAACCAAGAAGATAGATGAGGGCTGTGCAGTAGACGTGGTCTACATGGACTTCAGCAAAGCCTTTGACAAGGTACCGCATGGTAGGTTGTTACATAAGGTTAAATCTCACGGGATCCAAGTGAGGTAGCCAATTGGATACAAAATTGGATTGACGACAGAAGACAGAGGGTGGTTGTAGAGTGTTGTTTTTCAAACTGGAGGCCTGTGACCAGCGGTGTGCCTCAGGGATCGGTGCTGGGTCCGCTGTTATTTGTTATTTATATCAATGATTTGGATGAGAATTTAGGAGGCATGGTTAGTAAGTTTGCAGATGACACCAAGATTGGTGGCATTGTGGACAGTGAAGAAGGTTATCTAGGATTGCAACGGGATCTTGATAAATTGGGCCAGTGGGCCGATGAATGGCAGATGGAGTTTAATTTAGATAAATGTGAGGTGATGCATTTTGGTAGATCGAATTGGGCCAGGACCTACTCCGTTAATGGTAGGGCGTTGGGGAGAGTTATAGAACAAGGAGATCTAGGAGTACAGGTTCATAGCTCCTTGAAAGTGGAGTCACAGGTGGATAGGGTGGTGAAGAAGGCATTCAGCATGCTTGGTTTCATTGGTCAGAACATTGAATACAGGAGTTGGGATGTCTTGTTGAAGTTGTACAAGACATTAGTTAGGCCACACTTGGAATACTGTGTACAGTTCTGGTCACCCTATTATAGAAAGGATATTATTAAACTAGAAAGAGTGCAGAAAAGATTTACTAGGATGCTACCGGGACTTGATGGTTTGACTTATAGGGAGAGGTTAGATAGACTGGGACTTTTTTCCCTGGAGAGTAGGAGGTTAAGGGGTGATCTTATAGAAGTCTATAAAATAATGAGGGGCATAGATAAGGTAGATAGTCAAAATCTTTTCCCAAAGGTAGGGGAGTCTATAACAAGGGGGCATAGATTTAAGGTGACAGGGGAGAGATACAAAAGGGTCCAGAGGGGCAATTTATTCACTCAAAAGGTGGTGAGTGTCTGGAATGAGCTGCCAGAGGCAGTAGTGGAGGTGGGTACAATTTTGTCTTTTAAAAAGCATTTGGACAGTTACATGGGTAAGATGGGTATAGAGGGATATGGGCCAAGTGCAGGCAATTGGGACTAGCTTAGTGGTATAAACTGGGCGACATGGACATGTTGGACCGAAGGGCCTGTTTCCATGTCCATTTCTATGATTCTATAGAATGTACAGCCTGAAACAGGCCATTCGGCCCAACAGGTCCATGCAGGTGTTTATGGTCCACACGAGCCTCCTCCCTCCCTACTTCATTTCACCCTATTAGCAAATCCTTCTATTCCTTTCTCCCTCGTGTTTATTTAGCTTCCCCTTAAATGCATCTATGCTAGTCGCCGAAACTGCTCCTTATGGTAGCGCGTTCCACATTCTCACCACTCTCTGGCTTAGGAAGTTTCTCCCTGAATTCCCTATTGGATTTATTAGTGATTATCTTATATTTATGGCCCCTAGTACTGGTTTCCCCCGCAAGTGGAAACATCATCTCCATGCCTACCCTATCAAATCCTTTCATAATCTTAAAGACCCCTATCAGGTTACCCCTCAGTCTTCTCTTTTCTAGAGAAAAGAGCTCCAGCCTGTTCAATCTTTCTTGATAGGTATAACCTCTCAATTCTGGTATCATCTTAATAAATCTTCTTTGCACCTTCTCCAGTCCCTCTATGTCCTTTTTATAATATGAAGACCAGAACTGTGCACAGTACTCCAGTGTGGTCTAACCAAGGTTCTATACAAGATTAATATAACTTCTCTGCTTTTCAATTCTATCCCTCCAGAAATGAACCCTAGTGTTGGTTTGCTTTTTTTATGGCTTTATTAACCTGCGTCTCTACTTTTAGTGATGAGCATAGATACTGCAACAAAAGCAAAATACTACGGATGCTGAAAATCTGAAATAAAAACAGAAAATATTGGAAACACTCAGCAGGTCAGGCAGCGTCTATGACGAGAGAAACAGAATTAACGTTTCAGGTCAATGACCTTTCATCGGTACAGATGTTGCAATTGGCCTCTGCCTCGGCATCGTCAAGTTAGGATGGGAGAAGAGTAATTGGCCAGGATTTCCTGTTTCAGCAGTCACTGCAAGAAATGATGCCCAGTTCTGACTTGGCTGTGATAGTGAAATCCTTGTTAACCCTTTCATATGAGGGTTGCCATTTGAGCAAAGTAGCAGAGGACCATTGGCGCCTATGGAACTGTAGAATTATTTTTAAAGGAAATTGAGGAACATTACTGTAAGGGAGTACTTTCAATATATTCTGTGTATTTTTCCTGAAGATCTTAAATTACTTAGTACCTGTACTCCTATTATCCTCATTCCCACAAGGCAGAAAGGTAGGGCACCTAAAGCCAGAACTCCCTGGATGACAAAAAAAAGATTAAGATGAAACGGAAAAAAGGGGTGTATGACGGATGTCAGGCTGATAACACAAGTGAGAACCAGGCAGAATATAGAAAGTTCAGAGGGGAAGTGAAAAAGGAAATGAGAGGCAGAGAGAATATAAGAATAGACTGGCGGCCAATGTAAATGGGAATCCAAAAGTCTTCAGGCATGTAAACAGGCAGTAAGAGGAGAGGTGGGGCCGATTTAGGGACCATTAAGGAGATCTACTCATGGAGGCAGAGGGCATGGCCGAGCTACTAAATGAGTATTTTGAATCTGTACCAAGGAAGAAGATGCTGCCAGAGTCTTGGTAAGGGAAGATGTAGTTGAGATACTGAATTGATAAAGAAGAGGTACTTGAAAGGCTAGCTGTACTTAAAGTAGATAAGTCACCCGGTCCGGATGGGATGCATCCTTGATTGCTGAGGGAAGCAAGGATGGAAATTGCGACAGTACTTGCCATAATCTTCTAAACATCCGTAGATACGGGGGTGGTGCCTGAGGACTGGAGAATTGCAAATGTTACACCCTTGTTCAAAAAAGGGTGTGAGGATAAACCCAGCAACTATAGGCCAGTCAGTTTAACCTCAATGATGGGGAAACTTTTAGAAATGAAAATCTGGGACAGAATTAACAGTCACTTGAACAGGTGTGGATTGATTAGGGAAAGCCAGCATGGATTTGTTAAAGGCAAATTGTGTTTAACTAACCTGATAAAGTTTTTTGATGAGGTAACAGAGAAGGGAGATGAGGGCAATGCAGTTGATGTGTATATGGACTTTCAAAAGGCGTTTGATAAAGTACCGCACGGTAGGCTTATCATCAAGGTTGTGGCCCGGGATGGAGGGGCGTGCAGTAGCAACATGGATACAGAATTGGCTAAGGGACAGGAAACAGAGTAGTGGTAAAGGGTTGTTTTTCAGACTGGAGGGAGGTGTGCAGTTGTATTCACCAGGGTTCGGTGCTGGGACCACTGCTTTTTTTGGTATATTATTAATGACTTGGACTTGGGTGTACAGGGCACAATTTCAAAATTTTCAGATGACACAAAACATGGAAGGGTAGTAAACAGTGAGGACAATAGTGATAGACTTCAGGAGAATATAGACAGGCTGGTGGCATGGGCGGACACGTGGCAGATGAAATTTAACACAGAAAAATGCGAAGTGATACATTTTGGTAGGAAGAATGAGGACAGGCAATATAAACTAGAGGGTGCAATTCTAAAAGGGGTACAGGAACGGAGCGATCTGGGGTATATGTGCCCAAATCATTGAAGGTGGCAGGGCAGGTTGAGAAAGCAGTTTAAAGAAGCATACAGAATCCTGGGCTTTATAAATAGAGGCATAGAGTACAGAAGTATGATGAACCTTTATAAAACACTGGTTCGGCCACAACTGGAGTATTGTATCCAGTTCTGGGCATCGCACTTTAGGAAAGATGTGAAGGCCTTAGAGAAGGTGCAGAAGAGATTTACTAGAACGATTCCAGGGACGAAGGACTTTAGTTACGTGGATAGAATGGAGAAGCTGGAGGAGTTCTCCTTGGAACAGAGACTGTTGCAAGAAGATTTGATAGAGGTATTCAAAATCATGAAGGGTCTAGACAGAGTCGATAGAGAGAAACTGTTCCCATCGGCGGACGGGTCAAGGACCAAAGGACATAGATTTAAGGTGATTGGCAAAAGAACTAAAGGTGACATGAGGAAAAACTTTTTTACACAGTGAGTGGTTAGTATCTGGAATGCACTGCCCGAGGGGGTGGTGGAGGCAGATTCAATCATGGCCTTCAAAAGGGAACTGAATAAGTACTTGAAAGGAAAAAAAATTGCAGGGCTACTGGGAAAGGGTGGGGGAGTGTGACTAGCTGGATTGCTCTTACATCGAGCCGGCGTGGACTTGATGGGCCGAATGGCCTCCTTCCATGCTGTAACCTTTCTGTGATTCTATTTATTTATTTGAAAATTAATTTGTTTGAAGGAGGCTTGAAAAGTTTATGCCAGTGAACTTTCTTTGAGCAGTTATTTTTTTATTGAGCCATCTTTCTCTAATTCCATGTTATGATTGGTTAGTACAGCAATAGGAATGTGACATTGTCAGACAGACCTCTTTTGCAGGTTTGTTGCATTGGGGAATGTAAATAGTGGGTTTGACTGAAGCTGGTAGAATTTGTTTTTTTAAAGTTTTCAAAATGTTGCTTGTTAGCTTGGTGACCACATGTAGTCTGAGCTGAAGCAAAGATGATTAGAAAGATTGGTAAAACAGTTAAAATCATCAAAAATTAAAATTGACTTGACACCATCAGCAGCTTCAGGGTTCTAAAAAGCTTTGTGCTAGGGTATTATAACCAAAGCCATGGAGACTGGTAGGCTTAATAACCATTGGCTTCTCTGTATCAGTGCACACCCTCTACAACATTGCCAGACTGTTGGCCGGAACAAAATTAAGGCTTTTGTAGCACCACATGAGTTGTAGGCACTTAAGCCAATCTCCATGCTGATGCCAGAACACAAGTTGCTGCAAGTGCACTTCCAACATTCTGTATCAATCTAAAAACTGCAGAAAAAAATACTACTAATACAGCTTCGTGCACTGCTTTTCCTACCTAATGGAGTTCTCTCCCAAATGCCACCTGGGACTCTGCTCCTTACGTGCAGAGAGTTAACCTTCACTTGCTAAAGCAGAGCTTTTGGAGCATACATTAGATTTCCTTATTGTGCCTTCCATTAACCACTCGGGTCAAACGAGAGCCACCTGTGCTTAGCCTTGTTTCCAGATGCATCCTTTTGTTATCTTATCTAATGAGCTTAGCCTAGTTTGTGGCATTGACCTCTGAGTCAGAATGTTGTGGGTGTAAGACCCATACTATGTTTAGAATTCTCAATGTAGGCTGTCACTCGAGTATAGTACTGAGGGAGTGCTTAATTGTTGATGATTATGATCAACCAAGCCCTGTATTGCTGCCCTGGTGGCTTAATGTTGAAGACCCTGTTGTACTTTAAAGAAGAGAATTCTTCTGTCCTGACCCAACATTTCTCCTTCAACGAATGCTATGAATATTAAAAAGGGTGTTCACCTCATTGCTGTTTTGGGGAATTTGTTGGCACCGGATGGTTGCCAGCATTATGTATTTTGTAAATTACAGATTATGTAAAGCAGCCCTTCCTTCAAAAAGTAATTAATTGTATGTGAAACACTTTGCCACATTTTGACTTGATGGGAAGTTTTGTGCATTAACAGGTCAAAGCAGGAAAAAATGGTAAAAAAATCAAAATTAACACCTCTTTATCTGAATGCACAGAGCATTCGTAACAAGATAGATGAATTAGTTGCACAAATAGAGATAAATGGGTTTGATCTAATAGCCATTACAGTGACATGGTTGCAAAGTGACCAAGATTGGGAGCTAATTATTCCAGGCCTATAGAAAAGACAGGCCGAATTGAAAAGGAGGGAGTTTAGCCCTGATAATAAAGGCTGACATAAGGATAATGGTGAGACAGGATCTCGGCTCAGAAGATTAGGAAGTAGAATCAGTATGGGTGGAAATAAGAAATAACAAGGGGCAGAAAACACTGGTGGGAGTAGTTAATAGTCGCTATACTGTTGGACAGAGTGTTAATCATGAAATAATAGGAGCTTGTAACAAAGGTAATGCAGCAATCATGGGGGACTTTAATCTTCATATAGACTGGACAAATCAAAGTGGGAAAGGTAGTTTGGAGGACGAGTTCATGGAATGCATTCAAGACAGTTTCCTAGAGCAATACGTCATGGAACCAACCAGGGAACACAGGCTATTTTAGATCTTGTATTGGTTAATTAGCAATCTCACAGTAAAAGATCCTTTGAGGAAGAGTGATCATAATATGATAGAATTTCACATTGAGTTTGAGAGTGATGTACTTAAGTCCGAAACTAGAGTCTTAAACTTAAAATAAAGCCAATTACATAGGTATGAGGGGCAAGTTGGCTAAGGTAGATTGGGAAACTAAATTAAAGGGTAAGACGGATGATAAACAATGGCATACATTTAAAGAAGTATTTGAATAGTCTCAACAAATATACATTCCATTGAGAAATAAAAACTCCATGAGAAAAGTGATCCACTGTGGCTAACTAAAAAAGTTAAGGATAGTATTAGATTAAAAGAAGAGGCCTATAAAGTTGCCAAGAAGAGTAGTAAGTCTGAGGATTGGGAGAGTTTTAGAAACCAGCAAAGGACAATCAAAAAATTGACTAAAAAGGGAGTAAATAGAATATGAAAGTAAACTAGCAAGAAATATAAAAACGGATTGTAAGAGCTTCTACAAGTATGTAAAAAGGAAGAGAGTAGCAAAAGTAAACGTGGGTTCCCTTAGAGGCTGAGACAGGAGAAATTATAATGGGGAATCAGGAAATGGCAGATTTGTTAAACAAATATTTTGTATCTGTCTTCACAATAGAAGACATAAAGCATATCAGAAATAGTGGGGAACCAAGGGGATAATGAGAGTGAGGAAGTTAAAGTAATTATCATCAGTAGAGAAAAGGTACTTGAGAAACTAATAGGACTAAAAAACGACATTACCTTTGTTACAAGCTCCTATTATTTCATGATTAATACTCTGTCCAACTCTCTTCCGCAAACGGCAATTGATACTAGCTCAATTGCTAAATTTAAATGTGAGATAGATAGCTTTTTGGCAACCAAAGGTATTAAGGGATATGGGCCAAAGGCAGGTATATGGAGCTAGATCACAGATCAGCCATGATCTTATCAAATGACGGAGCAGGCACGAGGGACTGAATGGCCTACTCCTGTTCCTATGTTCCTATAAATCCCTGGACCTGAAAAGAGGTGGCTGCAGAGATAGTCGTTGCATTGATTATTATGATCTTCCAAAATTCCATAGATTCTAGAATGGACCCAGCAGATTGGAAGGTAGCAAATGTAACCCCGCTATTCAAGAAAGGAGGGAGAGAGAAAACAGAGAACTACAGGCCAGTTAGCCTGACATCAGTCGCCGGGGAAAATGCTAAAATCCATTATTAAGGAAGTGGTAACAGAACACTTAGAATATCATAATCTGATTTAGGCAGAGTCAACATGGTTTTAATGAAAGGGAAATAGTGTTTGACAAATTTATTAGTTTTTTGAGGATGTAACTAGCTGGGTAGATAAAGGCGAACCAGCGGATGTAGTATATTTGGATTGTAAAACGGCATTCGATAAGGTGCCACATAAAAGGTGGTTACACAAGATAAGGGCTCATGGGGTTGGGGGTAACATATTACCATGGATAGAGGAGGGTTAACTGGCAGAAAACAGAGTAGGGATAAACGGGTCATTTTCAGGTTGGCAGGCTGTAACTAGTAGGGTACCGCAAGGATCAGTGCTTGGGCCTCAGCTATTTACAATCTATATTAATGACTTGGATGAAGGGACCGAGTGTATATTAATGACTTGGATGAAGGGACCGAGTGTAATGTATCCAAGTTTACTGATGATACAAAGCTAGGTGGGAAAGTAAGCTGTGAGGAGGACACAAAGAATCTGCAAAGGGATAGAGACAGGTTAAGTGAGTGGGCAAGAAGGTGACAGATGGAGTATAATGTGGGGAAATGTGAGGTTATTCACTTTGGTAGGAATAATAGAAAAACAGAATATTTTTTAAATGGTGAGAAACTATTAATTGTTGGTGTCCAGAGAGACTTGGTTGTCCTGGTACAGGGAACACACAAAGTTAGCAAGCAGGTACAGCAGGCAATTAGGAAAGCAAATGGCATGTTGGCCTTTATTGCAAGGGGGTTGGCGTATAAGAGAAAGGAAATCTTACTACAATTGTACAGGGCTTTGGTGAGACCTCACCTGGAGTACTGCGTACAGTTTTGGTCTCCTTATCTAAGGAAGGATATATTTGCCTTAGAGACGGTGCAACGAAGGTTCACTAGATTAATTCCTGGGATGAGAGGGTTGTCCTGTGAGGAGAGGTTGAGTAGAATGGGCCTGTACTCTCTGGAGTCTAGAAGAATGAGAGATGATCTCATTGAAACATAAGATTATGAGGGGGCTTGACAGGGTAGATGCTGAGAGATTGTTTTCCCTGGCTGGAGAACCTAGAACTAGGGGGCATAGTCGCAGGATATGGGGTTGGCCATTTAAGACTAAGATGAGGAGGAATTTCATCACTCAGAGGGTTGTGAATCTTTAGCATTCTCTACCTCAGAGGGCTGTGAATGCAGAGTCGTTTAGTATATTCAAGACTGAGATACGTAGATTTTTGGACTCATGGAGAATCAAAGGATATGGGGATCGGGCAGGAAAGTGGAGTTGAGGTCGAAGATCAGCCATGATCTGATTGGCTGAGCAGGCTAGAGGGGCCATATGGCCTACTCCAGTTCCTATTTCTTATGTTACATCACAGAACTTCCAGAACTCTAGAAATGCCAGTTTTTCTAATGCAAAAGCGTACTTGTACTGAATGTACTTCTTAGTTCAGTACTAGTTCACTTTAATGTTGGGCAATATTATGTTGTTATGCCTTTTTATATTTTCATACTTCTGTTTCTATTGTGCATCTGTCTTTAAAACTGGTGCTGGCCAAGTTCAGTTGACCTGGAAATTTCTGTCAGTCTGCGTGAGTGTCTACTTTTTACTCGGCATAGTCTTCCCTGCTCGGAAGTTCTGTTAATTCACGAAACTTCCCATAATTAACATCAATGTGATATCTAAATCCGTAGGAACTTTTTTTATAAAGTCAAATTTCAGGTGAGTATGTGGATTTTTCTTTATCAATGAAAAGGAAACATACTTCGAATAAAATGTACTTGCCTCCAACTTACCTTCCTCTTTAAATGACTGAACACAGCAAATAATGTTTCAATAAGAAAAAAAAAGCTGCAAATGCTGGAAATACACAGCACGTCAGTCAGCATCTGGAAGGAGAAAAGGCAGGTTAATGTTTCAGATATAACCCTTCACCAGAACTGAACAAATAATTGAACAAAATATCCTAAAATATTCTGGAGAGCGAAAATTGGTATTGAAGCTTCCAAACTGAAAATTACTTTAACAGGATAAGCTAGATTGACTGAATCCCAACTTTTAAATTACACTCCTAATTTATCTTGAGCTTGCATTTTGAGGGCTCTGTAGATAGGAACCTTCAGTTCTCTCCACTCTTACTTACCATAAGAGCAGATAGAGGTGCTCCTTCAAATAACCAGTTTAGTTTCTTTCCTAATTCTGGTATTCCCAATGCTCTTTTGAGTTTTTTAATGTTGACATGATAGTGGAGAAAATGATATCTCTCCTACTTGCTGTTCATGCTTTTCTCCAATCTTATCAACACTAAATTCTATAATTTGTCTCATCTAATTTTTTTATATTGAAGCTTAATTGCTGTATAATTGTTCTGAATATAACTGTGGTATCATCATGGTTATGTTACTGGACAAGCAACCCAGGGATTGAGAGCTTAAATTCCACCATATGGGGAAAAAATGAAGACTGCTGGTTTAAATATTCTATAATGTCTTGGAGAAGGGAATCTGTCATCCCTACCTGGTTAGGACTGATTAAGTCTTGATGCCCTCCTGAAGTGGCCCAGCAAGCCACTCAGTTGTACAAGAAGTCCCACCATCACCACCTCAGGGAAATCATTGAAGGATAATAAAGGTGGCCATGCCAGCAGTGCCCACAACCTGAGAACAAAGAAGAAAGCATCTTGTCAAATTTGGAGGGGCCTCTAAAGCCTTTTATTTGACCTATATCAAGAACAATGTACTTCATGTTGATGGCATTTTGTAGGTCACTCGTCATTTGTTAGATCTGTGCTATCACTTAAGCCATTTTTACACTTAGCTAGCCAGCTTCACTTGGGCACATTAAATAATGCCTTCACTGACCAGAGTACATTAATCTGTTCCAGTTTCCTCAAACTCAAGTGCTACTATGCATATGTGCAGAAGTACTCTGAATTTTGCGTGAAACCAGAATATTTAGTGTGTGTGTGGTCCTGTACAGCCACCTGAAAAACATTACATCTGCTTACCAGCAAGAGTGTACCAGCCCTAAGGGTTGTATTTGTTCAGTAAATAAAACTGTTTCAACTTGTTGTTCTGGCACCTATAAAGATGCTGGCATATTGTGTTGGCACCAGCTGTGATTCTTTAAACTCCTCCCTGTTAGGCTGCTCTGCTGATGCACAGGAACACTTCCTATAATTGACACTGCTTCGGCCTCCATGCCAGTAGGGGTTATACTTTTTTTTAAGTCCAATTTCAGGTGAGTTCATGATTTTCTTCTGCGAAAAGTGGAAATTCTTTCAGTAAAAAGTGTTTCTCCCTCCCCTAACTTTCCTAAACGAAAGACTCCTACTCCAAATTTGGGATTGGTATGGCTGGCCTATGCTGTTTCATGGTAGAAGCAGGGCACACCAATGGGAGCAGAATCTGGCTGCGGTATACTGATTTTTTTTTCCCCCCCAAAGTTGGGTATAAGTTGTAGCATAACAAGAATTCGAATTGAAGTGAAATGTTAGTAATGCTGCATGTTTCTGTCCTTTTGGGGGCAGATTGTAATCTGTTTTTGGGTTAATAGTGGTGATGCTTGACAGCTTGCACTTTACTAAAGTTTAAAGCAGGTATATTAATTATTTAGCAGTATATAATCCATAGGAAGAGAAATAAATTCTTATGATTCTTCCATTGAACTTTCTGTGAAAATATCTTCATTTCTAGGCTTTCTGTGAAGAACTGGAATCAATGATTCAAGAGCAACTCAAGAAAGGAAAAACTCCTACTAGTCTACTTGCATTACAGCAGATTGCAGATTTCATGACAACAAACGTGCCTAGTATGTACCCTGCTGCACCACAAGGTGGAATGGCAGCATTAAACATGAGTAAGTATAATTATTCTGTTTGATTTAATGGAGGATTTCACAAAGACTGAGATCAGATTACGTCCCGTTGATGAGTTCCCAGTGTTGCTGTAGGGAGGTTTAAACCACAGACTTGAGAGCTGGTGCTTCCCATAGGTTGCCCTAGGCTGCACTTGTATATCTCTCAACAACATCAGCTTGCATTTATAGAGTACCTTTAATGTAGTAAAATGTCCTAAGACGCTTCACAGGTGCGTCATCAAACAAAATTTGACATCGAGCCACGAGATATTAGGACAGGTGACCAAAAGCTTGGTCAAAGAGGTAGATTTTAAGGAGTGTCTTAAAGAAGGAGAGGCGGAGGGGTTTAGGGAGGGAATTCCAGAGCTTAGGGCCTAAGCAGCTGAAGGCACACCCGGCAATGGTGGACTGATTAAAATTGGGGATCTGCAAGAGGCAAGAATTGGAGGAGCACAGAGATCTCTGAGGGTTGTAGGGCTGGAGAAGGTTTCCAGAGATGGGGAGGGGTGTCCCCGTGGAAGGGTTTGAAAACAAGGGTGAGAATTTTAAAATTGAGACGCTGCCGGACCGGGAGCCAATGTAGGTCAATGTGCACAGGGGTGATGGGTGAATGGGACTTGGTGCGAGCTAGGATATGGGTAGCAGAGTTTTGGATGAGCTCAGGTTTATGGAGGGTGGAAGATGGGAGGCTGGCCAGGAGAGCATTGGAATAGTCAAGTCTAGAGGTAACAAAGGCATGGATGAGGTTTTCAGCAGCAGATGAGCTGAGACGGGCGATGTTACGGAGGTGGAAGTAGGTGGTCTCAGTGATGGAGCGGATATGTGATCGGAAGCTCATCTCGAGGTCCAACAGGACGCCAAGGATGCGAATGGTTTGGTTCAGCCTCTGACTGTGGCCAGGGAACGGAGTTTGTTGTGGGGACTGAAGACAATAGCTTCGGTCTTCCCAATATTTAGTTGGAGGAAATTTCTGCTCATCCAGTACTGGATGTCGGACAAGCAGAGTGACATATCATGGATAGCGGAGGAGTCGAGAGAGGTGGTGGTGAGGTTGAGCTGGGTGTCATCAGCGTATATGTGGAACCTGACGTGTTTTTGGATGGTGTCGCCGAGGGGCAGCATGTAGATGAGAAAAAGGAGGGGGTCAAGGGGGACTCCAGAGGTAATGGTGCGGGAGCGGAAAGAGAAGCTACTGCAAGTGGTTCTCTGGCAATGAGTGAATAGATTAGAAAAGAACCAGCCGAGGGCAGTCCCACCAAGCTGGACAACGGAGGAGAGACGTTGGAGAAGGTTGGTGTGTCAACCCTGTCAAAGGCTGCAGACAGGTTGAGAAGGATGAGGAGGGATAGTTTACCATCATCACAGTCACATAGGATGTAATTTGTGACTTTGATAAAGACCGTTTCAGTACTGTGGCAGGGGCGGAAACCTGATTGGAGAGATTCAAACATGGAGTTGTGGGAAAGATGGGCACAGATTTGGGAGGTGACGACATTCAAGGACTTTGGAGGGCTGGAGATGGGGTGGTAGTTTGCAAGGACAAGAGGGATGAAGGGTGGGTTTTTTGAGGAGGGGGATGATGATGGCAGACTTGAAGGGGAGGGCAACAGTACCTGAGGAGAGGGAATTATTAACAATATCAGCTAACATGGGGGCCAGGAAGGGAAGTTGGATCGTCAGCAGTTTGTTGGGAATAGGGTTGAGGGAACAGGAGGTGGGTCTCATAGACAAGATGAGCTTGGAGACGGCATGAGGGGAGATAGGAGAGAAACGAGAGAAGGATGTGAGTTCAGACCAGAATTAGTGATGAAAGACACTTAGCAGGCCATGGTTGGTGGGAGCAGTTGGGGAAAAAGTGAGAAAATATATATCTCTCAGAAAGCTTCGTTTTTTTATTTGTTCATAATTTTGTTTCTTGCTGACTAATACAATTTTTTTTTAAAAATTAAGAAATCATTCTTAATTTTGCTGGATTAGAAATGTTATTATCTGTCCATCCTCCACATACAAAATGAACTGTTTTCTCAGACCTCAGAGGGCCCTAGTAGACTGCTGACTTGGCAAACATCTCAGTTGATGAGTACAGTGCTAGGAGTGTCTCTCAGCTGAAGGTCCGGCTGCAGACACACCAATGGCCTAACAGAGTCATTAACCGCCCCTATGTTGGATTACAACAAAAAGAATCTGGAAAAAATGGTTCCAAGCATTTGCGGCATGGAGTCCTAGGCGTTAGCAGGCTTCCGGTTTATGCAATCAGCCACCCACTGACTTCTGTGTTCCTCTTATGGAAAGAGGTCCAGTTCCTCCTGAAAAATAGTCTAAACAATTAGATATTTGGATGGAAAGCTTTATTTGCAGAAAACACTCCAGATAAGCATAATTTCCTAGTGGGACATTGGATAAATCTTCTCAACAAACAATTCCTTCCAAATTGATTTGGTCCCTACCCAGATTCCACCTATAGTCTGAATCAGGTGAAGGATGAAAAATATGGACAACAGTGACCAGTCAGCAACTGATACCTTGGATATTAAGGTGAGGATAGCCACCCAGGATATCTTTCTGTACTACTTCACATGGCTAAGAATTTCAGGCTTTCTAATGTAGGAGAGGACTTCAGTGGGGGAGAGGAATTGAACAGATATTTTGTATCTGTCTTCACAGTAGAAGACACTAATAATATACCAATAATAGTAGAAAATCAAGGGGCAAAGGGGAGGGAGGAACTAAAAACAATCACTATCACTGGAGAAAAAGTACTAGGTAAACTAATGGGTCTAAAGGCCGACAAGTCCCCAGGACCTGATGGCTTGCCTCTGAGGGTCTTAAAGGAAGTGGCTACAGAGATAGTGGATGCATTGGTTGTAATCTTCCAGAATTCAATAGATTCTGAAAAGGTCCCAGCAGATTGGAAAACCGCAAACATAACACCCCTATTCAAGAAGGGAGTGAGACAGAAAGCGGGTAACTATAGACCAGATAGCCTAAAATCTGTCATTGGGAAAATGCTAGAATCCATTATTAAGGAAGTAGTAGCAGGACATTTGGAGACTCATAATACAATCAAGGAGAGTCAACATGGTTTTATGAAGGGGAAATCATGTTTGACAAATTTATTGGAGTTCTTTGAGGAAATAACGGGCAGGGTGGATAAAGGGGAACCAATGGATGCAGTATATTTGGATTTCCGAAAGGCATTCGATAAGGTGCCACATAAAAGATTACTGCATAAGATAAGAGCTCATGGTGTTGGGGATAATTATACTGGCATGGATAGAGGGTTGGCTAACGAACAGAAAACAATGAGTCGGGATAAAAGGGTCATTTTCCAAATGGCAATCTGTAACTAGTGGGGTGCCGCAGGGCTCAGTGCTGGGTCCTCAACTATTTACGATATATGTTGATAACTTGGATGAAGGAACAGAGTGTCTTGTGACGAAATTTGCAGATGATACAAAGATAGGTGGAAAAGTAAGTTGCGAGGAAGACACAGTGTCTGCTAAGGGATATTGACAGGTTAAGCGAATGTGCAAACATTTGGCAGATGGAATATAATGTGGGAAAATGTGAAGTCATCCACTTTGGGAGGAAAAATAAAAGAGCAAAATATTATTTGAATGCAGAAATACTACAAAATGCTGCGGTACAGAGGGATCTGGGTGTACTTGTACATGAAACACAAAAAGTCAACATACAGGTGCAGCAGGTGATCCGGAAGGCAAATGGAATATTGGCCTTTATTTCTAGGGGGATGGAGTATAAAAGCAGGGAAGTCATGCTCCAACTGTACAGGGTGTTGGTGAGACCACACCTGGAGTACTGTGTACAGTTCTAGTGCCCTTGTTTAAGGAAGGACATACTTGCATTGGAGGCAGTTCAGAGAAGGTTCACGAGGTTGATTCTGGGTGTGGAAGGGTTGTCTTATGAGGAAAGATTGAACAGGTTGGGTCTATACTCATTGGAGTTTAGAAGAATGAAAGGAGATCTTATTGAAACAATCAAGATTCTGAGGGGACTCGATAGGGTAGATGCTGAGAGGATGTTGCCCCTCATGGGGGAATCTAAAACTAGGGGGCATAGTCTCAGAATAAGGGGTCGCCCGTTTAAGATGGAAATGAGGAGGAATTTCTTTTCCCAGAGGGTCATGAATCTTTGGAATTCTTTACCCTAAAAAGCTGTGGAGGCTGAGTCATTGAATACATTCAAGGCTGAGTTAGACAAATTTTTGATCAGCAAGGGAGTCAAAGGATATGGGGAAAAGGCGGGAAAGTGGAGTTGAGGTAAAAATCAGATCAGCCATGATCTCATTGAATGGCGGAGCAGGCTCGAAGGGCCAAATGGCCTATCCCTGCTCCTATTTCTTATGGTCTTATGGACAGCAAGCGGCTGCAAGTTTTGTCAAATGCATGGCTAATGGACAATGCAAAAGAGAGCTGTATTGTCTATAGCACTAACATATTTCAGGGAGATTATCTCAGGCTAGATAAATGAGGGACGTTGCAAGACAAGTTTTATTTTATTGTTGAGAAGCTAAGATAAAGGACCAAGGCATAAAGTGAAGGATGTCACCACGATTAAGCAGAGACATGGTTCAAATAGTAAAGCCAGGTTGATGCCATTGAGGGGGAAACTATATAGTTATGAGAAACTTCCAAAACTGGATCACCAATTTAAATTTATCACTGAGTGTCCAGTGAGAGGTTAGGAGAAAATGCAGTTACGGAGAGTTGGTAGAGAATGGAATGCTTTGCAATGGAGAGTGGTTGAGGCAGACTGCTGTATCTTTTAAGGAAAAGGGAAGTGGTAAATATTTGAAGCCGAGGAAGATAGCTGTATGAGGAGAAAGCAGGTCAGTGGGATTAGTTTTGAATTGTTCTAGAAAAGAGCATGCAAAGAATGGCCCCTCTGGATTGTAAGGTTCCGTGTGGCGAGTTTGTGCATGCATAGTTTTTAAAACAAGAAGTGTAAGCAAAGCTGCCATATTGAGTACAGCAAAGTGTGTGAGTACACTCTGTTGGTAGCCATGCTGTTTGGCTGCTTTATCTTTCTCACTGCCACTGTTTGTAGTGCACTCGTTAAATTGACCTAATAACGTCAGGAGTGGGGCTGTTTTCTGATGATTTCAAAGTGTTCAGCTCTATTTCTAACACGTCTAATAATGAAGCAGCCCATGCCAGGCTACAACAGGACCTGGACAACAGCCATGCTTAGGCTGACAAGTGGCAGGTAACAATTTGCCACATATGTGCAGGATAATGACTGCCTTTAACAAAAGAAAGCCTAGCCACCACCCTCTGACCTTCAACAGCACCACCATTGCTGATTGCCCCATCACCAACATCTTGGAGCTTCCCAACTGGACCACCTACCCACTATCACGTGACCACCATCACCATAAGGACTGCAGCAGTTCAAGAAGGTGGTCCATCACCACCTTCTCACGGTAACTGAAGATGGGTAATAAATGCAGCCTTTCCGGCATTGGCCATGTCACAAGAACAAATAAAACAAAAGTTGTGAACCAGCTGAAGTGGTTCCTGTTGGGTACCATAAATGATTCTTTGTAGTCGAAGATGATGATTGTTGTTGAAAACAGACCCCACTTTACGACTGTACTGACGACTTGGCCAATATGTCAGGGGCAAACTCTTTCGGTAGTTTACAGACATAAATAGTCTAATGAGTTGATAAGCTGCTACTGTTAATTTCTTCTGCTCTTGCTCCCTCGGAAGATCGATGGGCTGATCACAGAATAAAAAGCGGTCAAGATTATTAATTACCCCCGACAACAAATTTGCTGTGGGTAATAAGTATATAGGAAAAGACAGACTGTGCATTTATATAGCACCTTGAACATCCTCAGGACGCCGCAAAGCACTTCAAAGCCATGGTTTCTGTTTTGTGGGCAGACACAGCAGCCAATTTGTGAACGGAAAGGTCCCACAAACGGCAATGAGATGAATGACCAGTTGGTCTGTTTTGATGGTGTTGTATTGGCGAGGACACTGGGAGAACTCCATGCCCGCCTTTGGAGAAATGCCATAGAATCTTTATATTCTCCTGAACTAGGCAGATGACTTTGGTTTAACGTCTCATCCAAAAGACAGGGCCTTGGACAATGCGTACTGCACAAAAGTGTCAGCCTAGATCATGTGCTTAAATCCTGGAATTGGGCTTGAACCCACAATTTTCTGACTTATAAGTGAGAATGCTACCAGTGAGTGAACTTTTCTTTGAATTTTTTGACTGGGTCTGCTGTGTTTGAATTGCAAGAAATACAACATCAAAGGCCATATTTTCATACGTTTAAATTGCTTCTGGTAAACTAGTAGCGAATCAGTTTTGGTGCTGCTCAAGAATTATAATTGTAAAATATTGTGCTGAATAGATTTCTTTCAACTGAATGTTTTTGTTAACAAAATGCTTGTACTGTTAATTTTGCACATATTCCTATTTTAGGTCTTGGAATGGTTACTCCTGTGAATGATCTCCGAGGGTCTGAATCTGTGGCATATGAGAAAGGAGAGAAATTGCTGCGTTGTAAGCTGGCAGCCTTTCACAGGCTGGCAGACCTCTTTGGATGGTCACAACTTATCTACAACCACTTAACAGTAAGTTGGGTTTCCCATATTCCTCAAAAAAAAAAAAGTTAAATATATATCTCCTGTAAATTTTTTTTATTCGTTCATGGGATGTGGGCATCGCTGGCGAGGCTAGCATTTATTGCCCATCCCTAATTGCCCTTGAGAAGGTGGTGGTGAGCCGCTTTCTGGAACTGCTGCAGTCCATGTGGTGAAGGTTCTCCCACAGTGCTGTTAGGTAGGGAGTTCCAGGATTTTGACCTAGCGACGATGAAGGAACGACGATATATTTCCAAGTTGGGATGGCGTGTGACTTGGAGGGGAACGTGCAGGTGGTGGTGTTCCCATGTGCCTGCTGCCCTTATCCTTCTAGGTGGTAGAGGTCGCGGGTTTGAGAGGTGCTGTCGAAGAAGCCTTGGCGAGTTGCTGCAGTGCATTCCTGTGGATGGTACACACTGCACTAACAGTGCGTCGGTGGTGAAGGGAATGAACATGTAGTATGGTGGATGGGGTACCAATCAAGCAGGCTGCTTTGTCCTGGATGGCGTCGAGCTTCTTGAGTGTTGTTGGAGCTGCACTCATCCAGGCAAGTGGAGAGTATTCCATCACACTCCTGACTTGTGCCTTGTAGATGGTGGAAAGGCTTTGGGGGATTCAGGAGGTGAGTCACTCGCCGCACAATACCCAGCCTCTGACCTGCTCTTATAGCCACAGTGTTTATATGGCTGGTCCAGTTAAGTTTTTGGTTAATGGTAACCCCCAGGATGTTGATGGTGGGGGATTCGGCGATGGTAATACCGTTGAATGTCAAGGGGAGGTGGTCATTGCCTGGCACTTGTCTGGCATGAATGTTACTTGCCACTTATCAGCCCAAGCCTGGATGTTGTCAGGTCTTGCTGCATGCAGGCACGGACCGCTTCATGATCTGAGGGGTTGCGAATGGAACTGAACACTGCAATCATCAGCGAACATCCCCATTTCTGACCTTATCATGGAGGGGCAATCATTGATGAAGCAGCTGAAGATGGTTTGGCCAAGGACACTGCCCTGAGGAACTCCTGCAGCAATTGTCCTGGGGCTGAGATGATTGGCCTCCAACAATCACTACCATCTTCCTTTGTGCTAGGTATGACTCCAGCCACTGGAGAGTTTTCCCCGATTCCTATTGCCTTCAATTTTACTAGAGCTCCTTGATGTCACGGGCAGTCACTCTCACCTCACCTCTGGAATTCAGCTCTTTTGTCCATGTTTGGACCAAGGCTGTAATGAGGTCTGGAGTCGAGTGGTCCTGGCAGAACCCAAACTGAGCATCGGTGAGCAGGTTATTGGTGAGTAAGTGCCGCTTGATAGCACTGTCGATGACACCTTCCATCACTTTGCTGATGATTGAGAGTAGACTGATGTGGCGATAATTGGCCGGATTGGATTTGCCCTGCTTTTTGTGGACGGGACATACCTGGGCAATTTTCCACATTGTCAGGTAGATGCCAGTGTTGTAGCCATATGGGAACAGCTTGGCTAGAGGCGCAGCTAATTCTGGAGCACATGTCTTCAGCACTGCAGCTGGGATCTTGGCGGAGCCCATAGCGTTTGCTGTATCTAGTGCACTCAGCTGTTTCTTGATATCACGTCGATTGAATCGAATTGACTGAAGACTGGCTTCTGTGATGGTGGTGGGGATATCGGGAGGAGGCAGAGATGGATCATCCGCTTGGCACTTCTGGCTGAAGATGGTTGTGGCAGGACTGCAGAGCTTTGATTTCATCCGTTGGTTGTGGAATCGCTTAGCTCAGTCTATAGCATGTTGCTTCTGCTGTTTAGCATGCATGTAGCCCTGAGTTGTAGCTTCACCAGGTTGGCACCTCATTTTTTGGTATGCCTGGTGCTGCTCCTGGCGTGCTCTTCTGCACTGTTCATTGAACCAGGGTTCATCCCCTGGCTTGTTGGTAATGGTAGAGTAAGGAATTTGCCGGGCCATGAGGTCATAGATTGTGCTGGAATACAGTTCTGCTGCTGATGGCCCATAGCGCCTCATGGATGCCCAGTTTTGAGCTGCTAGATCTGTTCTGAATATATCCCATTTAGCACAGTGATAGTACCACACAACACGTTGGATGGTGTCCTCAGTGCAAAGACGGGACTTCGTCTCCATGAGGACTGTGTGGTGGTCACTCCTACAAATACTGTCATGGACAGATGCATCTTCAACAGTAGATTGGTGAGGACGAGATCAAGTAAGTTTTTCCCCTTGTGTTGGTTCGCTCATCACCTGCCGCAGGCCCTGTCTGGCAGCTATATCGTTCAGCGCTCGGTCAATAGTGGTGCTACCAAGCCACTCTTGGTGATGAACATTGAAGTCCCCCACCCAGAGTACATTCTGTGCCCTTGCTATACCCTCAGTGCTTCCTCCAAGTGGTGCTCAACATGGAGGAGGACTGATTCATCAGCTGAGGGAGGACGGTAGGCGGTAATCAGCAGGAGGTTTCCTTGCCCATGTTTGACCTGATGCCATGAGATTTCATGGGGTCCGGAGTCAGTGTTGAGGACTCCCAGGGCCACTCCCTCCTGACTGTAGATCACTGTTCTGCCACCTCTGGTCGGCCGTCCTGCCGATGCGACAGGACATACCCAAGGATGGTGATGGAAGATTCTGGGACATTGGCTGAAAGCTATGATTCTGTGAGTATGGCTATGTCGGGCTGTGCTTGACTAGTCTGTGGGACAGTTCTCCCAATTTTGGCACAAGTCCCCAGATTTTAGTGAGGAAGACTTTGCAGGGTCGACTGGGCTTGGGTTGCCTTTGTCATGTCCGGTGCCTAGTGGTCCATCCGGTTTTATTCTTTATGATTTTTTTTTAGCGAGATTGTACAACTGAGTGGCTTGCTAGGCCATTTCAGAGGGCAGTTAAGAATCGACCTCATTGCTGTGAGTTTGGAGTCACATGTAGGCCAGACCGGGTAAGGACGGCAGGTTTCCTTCCATAAAGGGCACTAGTGTACCAGATGGGTTTTTACGACAATCCAGTGGTTTCATGGTCACCATTACTGATACTAGTATTTTAATTTCAGATTTTATTTAATTAGTTGAATTTAAATTCGCCAGCTGCCGTGGCGGGATTTGAACTCTTGACTCTGGATTACCAGTAACATAACCACTATGCTACCGTACCCCTGCATCAAATTAATAAGATCTTTAACACGGAGTTAGTTGAGCTGAATACTCAGTTGTGAAAAACGAACACTATTCAGAGCACTAAGAACATATTTCTACCTTGTTCCTTCTGTGTGGTAGAACTCTCTCGTTTGTTGAACTTAAGGAGACAGTGAAAAAAGTCGGCTTGCAAAAATGAGAGTGAGAAATCTGCCCTGTTGTCAGAACGTTTTGTAGCTGGACTCCCAACAGATACATTTCCTTGAAGCCTGTGCAGTAAAATATAAACTGCCTGCCCATACTGAATTAGCAGATGTGCAGAACCTAATTTACCTGAGGAAGTTTTCATTGCTGCATTGTATTATGTGAAATGATTATTGCTGTGCCTGATCTTCTGTGAAACTTCCACATCTCTTTTGATAACTTTGATGCAAGAGGCTGGAGTCAGAAGAAAGAGAGTTTGAGGAAGAATTGCTGAAGGAAATTAGAGAGGGGAGGGGCAAGGCCATGGAAGGATTTAAACACAAGGATGAGAATTTTAAATTTGAAGCATTGGGAGCCAATGTAGGTCAGCGAGGAAAGGAGTGGTGGGCAAGCGGGGCCTGATGCAGAATAGAACACAGGCAGCAGAGTTTTGGTTACACTGATGTTTATAGGAGGGTGGAGGATGGAAGGCCATACAGGAGAGCATTGGAATAATTGTCTGAAGGGGACATAGGCGTACATGAGGGTTTCAGCAGCAGATAGGCTGTAGTAAGGTTAGAAGTGGGCCTATCATCCTACGTGGCTCCCTCCCCTCCCAACGCCCCACTTACTGCTACAAGCATTTCCAACAACCTACCTCCTTACCTTCCTGCAACCTACAACATCTTGCCTACTATCTTCCTCTGTACCCTGGGGTTTAAAATTGCTGAGATAAAATGAGCTACATAGTTAAATGAACTTTTAATACTAATCAAGGCCATTGATTTTACAGTTTGCACATAAATATAAACAATAATCATGGATCTTGATGCTAAAAATACACCAAAAATCATATAATACTCCAATTTTGACTTATTCAATGTCCATAAATCAATGACCCAGATGTATTTTACATTATGGAGCATAACACAGTACATCCTGCAACTCACTGTTAGCGACACCAAGACCGAGTAGAGTACACTTTACTATGGACAAATTTAAAGTGTATAAAAATTCTGTCACATTTTTCCTACTGGTTCCCAATCAACAAATATTTCAGTATCTCTCACCACATATCTCAAACTTTTATCACATCCCCAGATTATAAGGGTTTTGTATTGACTGACTGAATTAGCACTGAAGAGTGATATAGATAAATCAGCGCTGTGACCTGATGCTCCTCGGGAGATCCATAAACACTTGACTATGTCAATCATTTAATTAGCTATTTACAATGAAACCCTTAGTTTAAGGCAGGAATTGGAATTCCTAAGTCTCAACATTTTTGCCTCTTTGAAAACACATTACTATGGATAAAATTTTAACTTTTGCTTCGATGCAAAGCTGTGCTCAGGGGCAGATTTACTGCTTTAAAAGCATTTTGCAGATTTTATTGCTCACAGCATGATTAGGTAGTTATAAATAAAGGCAATTTATTGATTGTCATTTTTTCCTATAGGTCCGAGTCAGCTCCGAGCAGGAACATTTCCTCATTGTCCCTTTTGGCCTTCTTTACAGTGAGGTCACTGCATCCAGCCTGGTAAGTAAGGAGGAACAAGGTTAAGTTTTAAATGCTATTCAGTGAGTCTTACTATGTAAAAAGAGTATTGCATTCAGTTTTATTTTGGAAATGCTTGTATTTCTCTTGACTTGCTGTCAATTGCAAACATGTATAACCTGTAGAACATTCCCAAAAATAGCGCTGTCCTAGTCATATTCCTAATAACCACCTGTCATGGGCGGCTCTATTTTTCTTAAAGCTGCCTTTACCGAAATTCATCCAAGATGATGCACTGCTGACACCGCCACTGAGTGTGGACAGAACTTAAACTTGAGTTTAGTCTTTTGAAAATGCCACACTCAGAAGATTCTCTTTAAGGTAACAGATGTTAGACTTGGTGACAATCTGTGAAAGCAGTGTTAATTGTTCTGTGCTTTACAGGTTAAAGTTAATCTTCAAGGTGATATAATTGATCGTGGCTGCACCAATTTGGGAATAAGCCAGCCTGGCTTTACCTTGCACTCTGCCATCTATGCAACTCGACCAGACGTCCGATGCATTGTACACATTCACACACCAGCTGGAGCTGCAGTAGGTTCCATTTTTTCCACATTTTTTCAGACTGCTTGAATTTAGATCGCGTTCTCATTTTTCTACATGTAATGTTTCATAGCAACATAGAAACACGAGTAGGCCATTCAGCCCCTCAAACCTGTTCTGCCGTTCAATTAGATCATGGCTGATCCTGGCATATTTCCTTGAGGAATAAAAACTCCACTGGAAAAATGATCCAACTGTGGCCAACTAGAGAGTTAAGGATAGTATTAGATTAAAAGAAGAGGCTTATAGTGTTGCCAAAAAGAGCAGTAAGCCTGAGGATTGGGAGGGTTTTATAAATCAGCAAAGGATGACCAAGAAATTGATAGAGCGAGAAAATTGAAAATGAGAGTAAACTAGCAAGAAATATAAAGCTTCTACAAGTGTGTAAAAAGGAAGAGATTAGCAATAATAAACGTAGGTTGTAGGTTCCCTTAGAGGCAGAGTCAGACAAAATTATAATGGGGAATAAGGAAATGGCAGAGATTCATATCTCTCTTCACAGTAGAAGACACAAAAAACATACCGGAAATGGTGGGGAACCAGGGGTCTAATGAGGAACTTGAAGCAGTTAAGATTAGTAAAGATAAAGCACTGCAGAAATTAATGGGACTAAAAGCCAACAAATCCCCTGGACCCGATGGCCTGCATCCTAGGGTTGTTCTGCTCTATCCTCCTATTTCAATGCTTACTTGCGCATGCCACCAGGAGTAATCCTGAGATTACTACATTTGAGGTCCTGCTTTTTAATCTCTTTCCTTGCTCCCTAAAATCTGCCTGAAGGTCCTCATCCCTCTTTCTACCTATGTCGTTGGTACTGATATAGACCATGACCTCTGGCTGTTCGTCCTCCCTCTTCAGAATGTTCTGCAGCCGCTCAGTGACATCCTTGACCCTGGCACCAGGGAGGCAACATACCATCCTGGAATCACATCTGTGGCCGTGACTGTTCCCCTAACTATAGAATCCCCTATCACTTGCTGCCTGATCTTTTTCCTCCCCCACCCCGTGCAGCTGAGCTACCCATGGTGCTGTGGACTTGGCTCTGGCTGCACTGCCCAGAGGAACCCTCTCACCAGTATGAATGAAGAGTTAGAGAGTGAAGTGCACTCAGGGGACTCCTGCATTACCTAGTCCTTCTTGCCTGCACAAGGAGTGAAACAAATCTTCACTAGATTGATTCCTGGAATGAGAAGGTTGTCCTATGAGGAGAGTTTGAGTAGAATGGGCCTATATTCTCTGAAGTTTAGATGAATGAGAGGTGATCTCATTGAAACGTATAAAATTCTTAGGTGACGAAGGAGCAAAGCTCCGAAAGCTTGTGATTTCAAATAAAGCTGTTGGACTATAACCTGGTGTTGTACGACTCCTTACATTTGTCCACCCCAGTCCATCACCGGCATCTCCACATCATTAAAAATATTCAATGACCCTGCCTCCACCGCTCTCTGGGGAAGACCGTTCCATAGACACTCAACCCTCAGAGAAAAAATTTCTCCTCATCTCCGTCTTAAATGGGAGACCCCTTATTTTTAAACTGTGGCCTGTAGTTCTAGACTCTCCCACAAGGGGAAACATCCCTTCAGGATCTTATATGTTTCAATAAGAGCACCTCTCATTCTTCTAAACTCCAGTGTATACAGGCCCAACTTGTCCAACCTTTCCTCATAAGATAACTCCCTCATCCCAAGAATCAGTCGAGTGAACCTTCTCTGAACCGCCTCCAAAGCAATTTTGTCCTTTCTTAAATAAGGAGACCAAAACTGCACACAGTATTCTGGAAATGGTCTCACCAATGCCCTCTACAACTGTAGCAAAACATCTCTACTTTTATGTTCCATTCCCCTTGCAATAAATTACAACATTCCATTTGCCTTCCTAATCCACTTGCTGTACCTGCATACTAACTTTGTGATTCATGTACTAGGACACCCAGATCCCTCTGTACCTCAGAATTCTGCAATCTCTCTCCATTTAAATAATATACTGCTTTTCTATTCCTCCTGCCAAAGTGGACAAGTTTACATTTTCCACATTATACTCCATCTGCCAAATTTTTGTCCATTCACTTAACCTATCTATATCCCTTTGCAGACTCCTTATGTCCTCTTCACAACTTATTTTCCTACCTACCTTTTGTGTCATCAGCAAATTTAGCAACAATACATTCGGCCCCTTCATCCAAGGCATTGATATAGATTGTAAATAGTTGAGGCCCCATCACTGATCCCTGTGGCACTCCACTCGTTACATCTTGCCAACCTGAAAATGACCCATTTATGCCTATTCTCTGTTTCCTGTTAGCTAATCAATCCTTTATCCATGCTAATATGCTACCCCCCTACACCATGAGCTCTTATTTTGTGTAGCCGCATTTGATGTGGCATCTTGTCAAAAGCCTTCTGGAAATCTAAGTACACCACATCCACAGAATCCCCTTTATCCACGTTGCTTATTACTTCCTCAAAGAACTCTAAACATTAGTCAAACACGATTTCCCTTTCACAAAGCCATGTTGACTCTGCCTGATTGCATTGATATTTTATAAGTGCCCTGCTATAACCTCCTTAATAATAGATTTTAGCATTTTCCCCATGACTGATGTTAAGCTAACTGGCCTGTAGTTTCCTGCTTTCTGTGTCTCTCCTTTCTTGAATAGAGGTGTTACATTCGCTATTTTCCAATCTGATGGGACCCTTCCAGAATCTAGGGAATTTTGGAAGATTAATACCAATGCATCTACTATCTTGCAGCATTGTGAAATAGCACAATGTATATGAAATATCTGTCAGTTATTTTGTAGTAGTAATATTGAGTTGGGTAAGACAGATAGACTATGTAGAGTGTGATTCACTCTTTCAAGTGAGACCTTCATGTAGCATATAGAAGCCTTCTTCTTTCTGACCTTTTAATGTATATCTTCAGCAGTGTTCTCTTTGCTATTAACACCACCTTCTACGTGATAGTTAATTCCACATCTAATTTTCAGAAACAGACAGATGTGAAAAGTCAATAACTATGGAGAAACATTGAACATGATACTCAAAAGCCAAAAATCAGCTTCTTGGCTTGATAATTGTATCTGATCTGCCCTGGCGTAAATAAATGATAGTGATTCCAACTTTTCAACCCGAACTAAGGCAGCTCTGCCCTATTTGTCATCATCAACAACTTAAAGGATTATAGGAACAAGAATAGGTATTAGCCCCATCGAACCTGTTTGTTTTGATAGCCATGGCAGCTTTCTTTTTAATCCCTGTTCTGCACCCTTTCTTCATATCCTTTAATACCCTTGCTTCCCAAGTAAGTATCTTTTTTTAAACACCTTTATTCATTCTGAATCTATAGCCTTCTGGGCAGTACATTCCACGTCCTCACAACCCTTTTTAACCAGCTTGTTTCAAATTTGAAGACCCAATTCTTCAACTTTAATGTTCTATTAGACTGAAATATTGTAGCCCCATTTGGCAGCTGTGTTCCATTTACGTATGAGCTGTTGTAGCTCAATCTCTGTCGATTTGAAATCTGCACGGAATATCACAGTTAAGGAACTCTCAATCAGGAGGTGCCATGGCCTGGAACTCTGCCTCTTGTATAGAGATGCTTTAATGGAATTTATTATTGCTGCTGAAATAGGGTGTTTGGAGTATTAGTTAGTCTATGGTAAAATCTGTGACTGCTTATTGTGCCCCAGTATAATTTCTTTCTGTGCTTCCAGCAACTAACAAGAACAGGTTTTTTTTGTGCAGCAACTGATTGGTGATCTCCTGTGATGCTCTCTAATAATGTCTAGCTTTTTAGTGTGTTTCAGAGCTTGGTGATGTTGGGAAAAAAAATGATTATTTGCTAAATTTTATTTCTAAAAGTGGTTTAATATGGACCAACTGGCATACAGTGTAAAAATACATTATGCTTTTTGTTGAAACAGCTGACTTATTCTGTTAAATTCAACTGGATGCTAATTGGTGAGGCTTCTCAGAAACTCTTACTTTAAGCAAGGTAGTATTCTAAAAACAGAAACCACTGTGTACTTCTAGATGATTTGAAGATTTCTCCCAAAATCATTGATTAAATATGGTTTGTGGGTTTGCACAAACACTGGTTTGCAGATGGTTAACCAGTTATCTTCTGTTGTATCAGGTGTCTGCAATGAAGTGTGGCCTACTGCCAATCTCTCCTGAAGCATTGGCCCTTGGAGAGGTAGCTTACCATGACTACCATGGAATCCTTGTGGATGAGGGAGAAAAGATACTAATACAGAAAAATCTGGGCCCCAAAAACAAGGTCAGCTTCATTTAAATGAAGTAATAGTTTAACTCTCTGCTTGTGGTAGAAAATGTGTGTGGCAGGTTTTTGAAACCATCCAAGTATCTTTTACTGCCGTTATTCAGAAGATGGTCTTTACAAGGTGTGATTCTCATATTGGTGAAAAATACAGCAGTAATGGTTTCTTTGAACGTAGGGTGCCATTAATACTTTTGCTTTTTCAAAATACTGGTCCATTTTGGTATGACTGATCTCCTGTGTTGATGCCCAAAAGATTGTCTAAAATTTCAAGCAAAATATTGTAATTTATAATTCAAGTACGGAGTCATGAATTTCAGTCCTATCTGACTTCACTTACGGGAAGATCTGAAAGCATTTCCATTCATAAAGACTAGGTGCCCCTGCTGAGTGTGTGTCAACTCCATATATCTCGGTAATCTCTTGAACATTTTGCTATTAGGCGGCCAGTGTGTTGAGGGAGGGTTGCTGCCTGAATTGATTCTCATTAATATCTCATTAAAATTCAATCTTGCTAGTAGGCATAATCACCACTTTGCTATTTAAATTCATGCTATAGATATATTTGGATCATTTTTCATAGTTAAGTTTCACTGTACTGCAAGAATCATGTGCATCTAATCAGGTTAAATCAAAAAGCATGTCAAGTGAATTCACTTTTATTCTATCAAAATTAATATAAAACAAATTTGATTGTTAAAGATGAATAACATAACAGGAAGTTCCCCTATTACAGTTTATTTGTATTAATTGAACAATTTTACTTTTTAATTGCCTTACTTTCAAGGATAAAGGATGAAATAGATTTGCAGCAGTACACCATTGTAGCGGTAGAATTACAGTGGATTCCTTGTATAGAGCTCTGTACTGCAGGGTATGGTAACCTAGTGGTTATGGTACTGGACTAGCAACCTAGAGGTCGTGAGTTCAAATCACACCATGGCAAATTGTAAAATTGAATTCAATAATTTAGTAATTTGTGGACTGGCACCAGGAAAAGACAATGAAAGCTGCCAGGTTGCCATAAAAACCCCAACTGGTTCACTAACGGGAAGGGACCCCTATATGTGGTTCCAATCCCACTATGTGGTTAACTCTCAATTCCCTCAGGGCAACCAGGGATTGGCAATAAATATTGCCTTGTTAGTGTTGCCCACGTGCCAAAAACAGATGGGAAACAAAATACAACCTGTTATTTCTGCATGAACTTTCTTCTTAACAGTTGACCTATATTTTTTTTAAAAACCTGATTCATAACAAACATTCTTGTATGACTTCCCAAATTAGTTTATAAAAAGAGTCACACTGCATGTGCACTGATTACTTAGACCTAGACATAAATATGCATTTAATTTAGGATAAAATCCTGCTGTTTGTCTTCTCATTATGGACTTTATTTTCAGCAGTGTGGACATAATTTCAACTGAATCATTTTAGTGCAAACAGCCCTGCGTTCAAGGTTTATTTGTAGATTGGAGCAAAGAACAAAAAAAGTAAAACTGATTTCCAGCTTTAAACTATTCCAGGTAAAAATCTGTGGACAATAACTACTTGATGAGGTGGAAATGTGACTTAAAAGGAAGACAATCTGAATTTTAGACCCATCTTTAAATTGGGAACAATTTGTCAAAACTGAAGTTTTTCATTTTGAACTTATTATACAGTGAAATTTTAGCCCTCTAAGGTTACGTGCATCAATAAATGACGGTGCTAGCAATATATGATATGCAACTTGTGCATTAAAAACAACTGAAGTCTGATGGATTAGGACTGTAAAAATCACTATGAATAGGGGGCTGGATGGTGTGGTTATTTAGACCCTTCACTGGGTTTGGTAATCGTCTCCTCTGACAGCTGTAAGGGACCTGTGTGACTTGTTTAGGCAGTTTCAGTCAATTCTTAGTGAGCATGTGTCCACAGCACAAAATTGCTCCTAGTTCAACACTAATTTGCACTAAATTGGCAACATCACTCAGAAATGGCAGATGTGAGAAATGGAAAAATATCATACCAGTACAGTTGAGTGATGATCTGAAATTGGAGCTGAGGCGTGTTATGGGACAGAATGGAGGGAATTTTGCTATACACGATGTGAGAGTGCAGGTGTTGAGCAGAGACCAGGGGCTCGATATTAGGAGGGCGGGGGGGGCGACACGCCCGGTGAAATCAGTCTGCCCCCTGCGCGATCGCAGCCGAATTGGATCCACTTACCTGGTCTTCTGGGTTCCCCGCTGCTGAGCTGCGTGTTGGGCTGACTGTGCATGCGCAGTAAGGTCTGTCAGCTGGAGGAACTCTATTTAAAAGGGCAGTCCTCCACTGATGCTGTAAGAAATAGGAAAAAGTACAGCATGGAGCAGCCCAGGGGGAAGGCTGCTCCCAGGTTTAATGATGCCTCACTCCAGGTATCATTAGATGGGAGGAGGGGGAGGACAGAGGTCTTCCCCAACCCCCTGGCGGGCGGGAGGAAGCGGCCTGCCTCTGCCACCAAGAAGGCCTGGCTCGAGGTGGCAGAGGAGGTCACCTGCACCACCAACATATCACGCACCTGCGTACAGTGCAGAAGGTGCTGCAATGACCTAAGTAGGTCAGCCGAAGTGAGTACACTTACTCATTTCCCTACACTCCGTCTGCCACATCACCGCCTCCACCCCACATCTCCTTCTGCACTGCCAACACTACTCTGTCACATCACCCCTCACACCCACTCAAACCTTATCCTCGTCTTACCTGCACTTACTCACCTCGCCAGTACTCATCCCGCCACTACCACTCAACCCAATCCTCATACAATCTCATGGCTCTATCTCATACTCACCCTCTCATGCATCTCTTTCACGGTCAGCCTCACTCAACCTGCCACTACCCGTGCTGCAGCCACAGGGCATGCATCACATGTGCAGTAGGAAGCGTAAGGCAAACGTGTCGTGAGCATGAAGGGGATGCACAAGGGTGTTTGAGGGTTTGTCATGGTTTTTACTGCTATTTAATTTCTGACCAACTCACATCACATATTATATTGGCACCACTAC
The DNA here is from genome assembly GCF_035084215.1 of Heptranchias perlo. Classification (NCBI taxonomy): domain Eukaryota; kingdom Metazoa; phylum Chordata; class Chondrichthyes; order Hexanchiformes; family Hexanchidae; genus Heptranchias; species Heptranchias perlo. Next base: position 7,988,662 of record NC_090328.1, read on the forward strand.
TGTCACGTCTTTGCGAATCTTGTCTGGTTTGTGCAATAATGCCCTTTCCTGAGGATCACAATGAAGACCCACACCTGATGCCACCCATTGTGTCACTGCAGAGTGGGTGTAGGTGTATTTGCAGGGCTCTTTTGTGCAGACGACAGAGACGTCGGCGACGTCCCCGGTGGCACCCTGGAAGGATGTGGAGAAGAAGTTGTTGAGGGCAGTGGTGACTTTGACAGCGACAGGTAAGAAGATGGTGCTCGGGCCAGCCGGGAGCAGCTCGGCATAAAGGAGGCTGCAGATGTCCACGACTACATGTCGAGTGACTGTGAGCGTCCGTGTGCACTGCTGCTCAGAGAGGTCCAGGAAGCTGAGCCTCGGTCTGTGGACCCTGTGGCGAGGCTAGTGCCCTCTGCGACGCATCTCTGTCTGCGGTTGCCCTCCCTCCTGCTGTGCAGGTGGATGTGTCACAGCACTGTGTTGTGGAGCTCCTCGTGTCAAAGGTGGACGGTGAGGCTGGTGATGCTGTTCGCCCTCCGAGGAGGTCATGACTGCAGCTAGGGCGGCCCCCATCCGGAAGGTGTACATCTGAGGGGGTCCGCAAGGTAGGTACATGTGTCAGGACCCCGGGGTAAGTGTGCAAGTTTGTGAATTTGATTGTTAGGAGGAGGGTGGTGGAGGCCAAACTTTGTCCAAAGTGACAGAGTGGCCTTCTGCAATGAGTGAGGGTCCCCCCCGCCCCACCTGTCAAATGGACCTTTGCAGCTGCCACAGGCTGATAGCTGCAACACGTCCATTTCAACTGGGAGTGTTTCCCCCAGTACGAGAAACAGTCCCAGTTGTTTCTAAAATCCCACCCCTCCCGACATATTCCCTTAATCAGGTCTGTTAACGACCTGAAATAGCGCAATAAATACTGTCAAGTGGCACCCCACCGGCTTTAATTGCCTGCAGGAGTCCCACATGCGCGTCTGCGTGTCTGTGGGGAACCCGGAAGTGGGCGGGTTGGAGCCGGGCTCCCGACCCGCTCCGGGATTCCCCGATTTTCAGAGCCTCCCCGCCAGGAACGCACCCAATAGCGGGTGTTAATATCGGGCCCCAGGTATTTCTTTCTCTTCCCTCTTTCCCCACCCCCCACCCCCTCAGCCTTTCTATGACAGAAAACTGGAGGGAAAGTTGCCTGGGCCACTTGTGCTCACCTCCCATTGAATGATTTCAGAACGACATGTTCAATCTCTTGACCAGATATGGAAAAAAGACCTATAATAGCGCTCATAGATTCCTAGCACATGCAGCACTGAAGGAAGCCATTCAGCCATGGAGCCTGTGACAGTATTGAATCTTCAACTTGAGCTATCTAATTGAATCCTATTTCCTTGCCTTATAAGAAATTAGATTCATATTTACATTTATTATAGCTCTCTGATGCATATGTTACCAATAAAATATTATGCAATTCTATTATGAATTTCACCCATTTTTAAAAAAACATTCTGAAGTGGGGTCGTCATTCAAGAAATTAAAAGTGTATGGTACTTTGTTTTTGCAAGCATGAACAATACACTTTATCTTATAGATTTTGCATGGGTTATCAAATACAACTCAAAGTTCAGGTTCATTGTGCTGGCAACAGGCATAATAGAATACTGCTTTTTATTTTCAATAGTTGTCCCTCTCTCATTTTAAATTTACAAAACTTTAAATTCAGTCATGAGCTTACTTACGTTTAGGTCAAAACATACTATGCCAGCTGAGGGTAAACACTTCTTTCCTTCTCTCTGCTGGATGGTTAAGGATAAGATGTGGAACTCCTCTGAAAATAGACAAAAGCCAATATGCTTGCTTATCTGAGAGGTTTACCCCCCCGCCACCCCGTGATGGGCATTATTAGAGGTTCATCATATAGTGTTGGTTTCCCTTATTGATCATTGCGACTCTAGCCTTGACCACTGAGTCAGTGGTTACTGTTTTAAGTAATTTAACTCTGCATTAATATTAGTACAGCATAATTAGAAGAAAACATAATTCATCGGTTCATTAAGAACTCATAAATTCATATCCAAGCCATGGTATTCTTTGTTAGCAAAAAAAAATGTGCTCACTGCAAACTGTTCTTATTTTAATAAGCTATTTTAATCATTAGATGACAAGATCTTGTTAATGTTACTTGCTTAAATTGCTCTTTCATTACTGCCAGGTGCTCATTCTAAGGAACCATGGTCTAGTTGCCGTTGGAGAAACTATTGAGGAAGCTTTCTATTACATTCACAATCTGGTTGTGGCCTGTGAAATTCAGGTAGGAGACTGAAAGCTAACAGTCAACTAAAGCATTTCCTGTATTAATTAGATGCTAAATTGCAAAAAAAAAGGTGTGTGTGTGTGTGTCTATGTGTGTGTGTATATGTACATATAATGTGATATGTGGAAGTACAATACAGATGACCTTGAAGTTTTCTTTGAAACCCAATGTTAATAAAGAAGCATTTTAAGCACCCTTCTACTATGATGTTGCCTGAATGTTAATATTACTTCAGTAACTAAACATTTGCCAGTGGCTCCAAGAAAATTTCAGTCTTCCTAGGATGGACAGTTTTGTAACACTGAAAGAAGCAAGCATATTACAATAGTAAAGCTCCTCAAATGTGAGATTTAGCCCTAAAATACAATTATAATTGAAGGTAACTTTTCTACACTTCAGTGTTGTTCACCCGCCTGTCATTTTTCACTTTCATTTTCATTTCTTTTCACATTCGTTATTTTCCCTGTTAATTTATTAACTTTCATTTCACAATACTTTAATATTGAATTTGCCTTTTCCAGCCCTTATAATTTTCCTGGCTCCCGTGTTTTATCTTAGATGTGGAAACAACTTTTGAAAATGAACTGTGATTAGCCAAAAATACTTCTAACACTATTTTGTTTAAAACCAATCAATGGCCAGAATATTGATGATTGAAGTGATTTATGTACCAAACTAGGAAGTGGCTCTGTATTGTTTAGCAGCCTCCAGAACAATAATGTGCCTGGGTGAGTAAATTTGCCCAAGCCGTGCTAGCACCAACAATTTTTAAACTACTAAAGAAATTTGCTATTATGAATTTCTTTTGAAATGAGAACTATTCATTCACTCTGCATAAATTATTCTTTCGTCCTCTTACCAATTTCCTCTCCTCCACCGCTTGCTGGGATATGATTCCAGACACCCTTTGGTATCTCACCAAATAGCCACGACTAATGTGTGAATGTTGGAAGGCTGTTCATGTGAAGGAGAGGAAAACATAAGTTAAGCTCAATCCCGGCATTGCTTAATATCTACGTGTGCACTTCTGGTGGGTTTTCTTTTTCCTTCCCTACCCCTAAGCCTAGCAATACTGAGACCAATTGTAGCTTCCTGCAGACAAGATCAGCTAACTCAGCAAATACCAAAAATCGAACATGGGATTTTATTTCAGACCTCCAGCATCTGCAGTATTTTGCTTTTGATGGGACCTTCATGGTCTGTTTTGCTCAGCAATTCACTGGATAAGTATCTCTATAAATTCTTAATTGCATATTTTTGGCAAATTTCCTGGGTATCTTCCTGGCAATTACGCTTTAGATTTTGTTCCCCCAAATCTATGATGATATTCAATTTGCCACATTAATAATAAACAATTTGATCTGATTATTTGTCCGGCTTGAGGAAAGAGTGAACGTAGAATGCTCTACCAATTCCACTGTGCAAATTCACTTTGTGAAGAATTCTCAATATATTTTCTATCCTTTTTTGGGGGGAGGAGAGGGAAGAATGGAAACATGTGTAAGCATGGTTGGTTTTTCTGCTTTATCTTTAGTCACACCTCAGTACTAATCCAAGTTAGGGGGCTTAAAGGGCATTCTGCCTCTTTTATACTTGTATCACACAGCTGATCATGCCCTATCATGTACTTAGCCACATTGAACAAGATACTGTACTTTAATATTTAGATTTTGAGTAGGTTATAATTGTGTAAGGGACACTTAACTACGCCTTAAGCAAAGTGAATTTCTGCCAATTTACAAAGCCTCACGTGCTTGGTGCAACAAATCACAATAAATACTTGAAGGGAAATAATTTACAGGTTTTGAGGAAAGAGCTGGGGAATGGGACTAATTTGATAGCTCTTTCAAAGAGCCGGCACAGATACGATGGGCCGAATGGCCTCCCCCTGTGCTGTACCTATCATGATACTATGACAAAGCATAGGAAAATAAGAGCTTGTAAACAGTTGGGTAATCCTAGCAATTACAGGAAACTGATGTTGCCATCTTACACAATTGGCAGTACCATGCTATCTTGTGCCTCATATCAACATTAAGTATTCTACAGAACATTGCCACTTTCTTTGCTGGATGAAAAATGGCATTAGCAACTGGACTACATTGAAGGGATAATTTCACTCAACTGGATTGTAAGTGTAAAGTAACAACTATAGCACACTAATTCAGACCAAAATTAGGAAATTCGTTAGGGAAAAACCAATTCTGACTCAAAACCATTTGGGTGCACAACTCAGACCATTTAGGTATACAACTCTCTCTGATAGTGACTCCAAAATTCAGGATTTCCTTTTTAAATGGCCCCATCTGTTTTCTTTAGGATAGTGGCAGTTTTTATTTCCTGGGGCTGTTCCTGATTGCATATCCTGGCTCTGCTTGTTTGAATTTTTTGTTTGTGGATGGTCCTTTCCAAGGTACCATCATCACAGTCTTGAAAACATGTAGCATAAAGTAATACCACTACTGCTGATTGGATCCAACATTTTTGCAAGTAATAAACAGTCAAGAGTAATTCAGCTGCTTATTGATTTGTTTGTTATTAAACCATTTTTACACAGGACAATTTTCTGTTAGCTGGATAGTTAGATTAATCGGCATTATTGCAGTTAAAACTCTCATTCAAAATGTTGAAAATATTAAATCTATAGACATTGAACAAAGAGTACATGATTGACTTCTGGGGGTCATTGGTGGGGGGATGGAAGGAATGTCTCTGGTCATACTGCACTGCACTGGTAAGAGGGGTTGTCATGGATCAGGGTGAAGGAACAGTTTCAGAAGTTCCAATATTAAAACCTAAATACTGTTCTGTTTCCAGGTGCGTACAATGGCCAGTGCTGGAGGGCCTGACAATTTGGTTCTGTTGGATCCTTTGAAGTACAAAGCCAAATCTCGCTGTCCTGAGTCTTCAGGGGGTGACGAAAATAGTCCACACCCAAAGTGGCTGATTGGGGAGCAAGAATTTGAAGCCCTAATGAGAATGTTGGATAACCTGGTAAGTGCGACAAAGGAAAGCTGTTTTATTTTAGCAGTAGAACCACAAGTGGTGTTTCAATGACACGCTTAAACTAATTGAGACAGTTTCAAATAAAGATGCAGGTATATTTATGCCTCTGTGAAGTGCCTTTTCTACATTAACTTGCATTTATATAGCACCTTTATTGTACTTTTGAGGGAGT